>NW_027110335.1:232239-314984 GCF_000696795.3 Halyomorpha halys
ATTTAAAGTTAATAAGGTTGAATTTACAACAGTAAAAATAATGAATAATATGGAAAGGAAGATGAGCCGTGTGACTAAATATTATGGAATAGTTAAAATATTATAACATATAATTATAATATAATAACAATTATAAACAGGTCTGGTTATTTACATAATGTTAGAGAATTGGGCAAATCAGTCCTATAAGTAGAATATGCAGAACTTTAAAATGGGTAAATAAGTTCAAGACAATGTTTAAAGGTGATCTAATGAAAAATGAAAATGTATGCTGCTACAACCAATGAAGTGTCAGGGATAAGGAAAAACTCATTCTGGAACAACGGTTGTGCAAGGGAGTGATTTTACCCAATTAAGGGTACCAAATTTATGAGGCTGGGTGAACACTGGATGGCTCCACCAGACCGATAGGGTTGACTCACTACGACAGAAACAGAATATATAATTACCTACCTCAGCCGAATTCGAACCTGGGTTCTTACAGTTAGCAGTTTAGTGGAAAGTAATCTAATAAATTACTGGATTATAAAAGGGACATTTTATTCCTAAAACCATAATAATCAATTAGCATTCAATTTAAATTTATTGAAAATAACTAAAAACACAAATCTGACGATGTCGTCGAAGAGCCAGGGAGGTGACTGGAGGATTTGTACCTGAGCAAGAGGAGATAAGGAAGACATATAGCTTCGCTGCAAGCCAGTTAAATTATTTCCTTTGCCGGCTAATTTCCGGCACATTCAACATGGGATGGATTTTGAATTCGTCCATATTAAACCTTGAGCTATTTTGTAAAATAGAATGATATTTGAATTAAATAATATCTATTGAACCTATCTATATCTGCACTGCCTATCGGTTATGAAATCTTAAAATGAAGAAATGCATTCTCAGTATGGCATCGTAAAGAATCAAATTCAAAATTTCTGTTTTGAATTCATCTAAACCCCATCAGAATTCATTCATATAAGTAAATAGTATCAGTAACTGCCGAAGATTAAAAGGGTCAAAAATATCCTATAAAGCAAGTATTTCATTTTTGGTATCACATCTGAGCTTTCTAAGATAATATTAGATATAATATATTAATAGTTATAAAATAATAATAAATACTTAGCGAACCCAAAGGTTCAATGCCGATACCCCCAATCGTTTTGTACATTCATCTGTCTAGTGACACCTTTCCAAACGCTAATATTAAATCTGTCTTAACTGTCAATCAAATCAGTTAATCAAGTCTTCCTCCCATGTACGTTTCGGTTTACCCATCGGACAATAACCCATCGTTTAATGTTTTTAAAATTCCATTCGTTACTACGCCCTACAATCTTATTCACCGAAATGCTATAACCTAAATTATATTAACCGGGTACAGTTCTCTCAATTCAGAGATGTGTAACCTTCTAAATTCTCTTGTTTACTCATTTTTTTTCGGTCCGAATATTTTACGCAATATTTTATTTTCAGAAACCTTAAGACGAGGCTCTTACCATAGTATAAGAGACCACGTTTCACATCTGTATGGAACAATGGGAAGGATAATTGTTTTTTAATTTCTAACTTTTAAGCTTATGGACAAAAGGTGCGAGCTAAGCAATTTCGAGATTGAGATAAGTTATAAAAACAATAAGAAAATTGTTTATGAAAGATCAGTGGAATAGTGGAAGTATTGTTATATTGCATGTGAACTAAACCTATTCCAAGAAGCTGAAAGAAAGGGAACCGAAGAACCCTTTCTGTGTTGGAAAGCAGGTTGCTTCAGGAAGCGTGAAGTCTCCAGGGACACTCCAAAACTCCACTTATATATATCAATGATACTCCATACCGAATGACAAATAATTTACAGTAATGAGGGAGACAAAAGACTCATCTGGAACTAACATATTAGACTTAAAAGACAAGAACTCAACAGACGATTCTGCCAACTATATCGACTGCTCAATCGGACCTCTCATCTCTCACTAGAAAACAAACTACTAATTTATAAGACTATACTCCGACCTATCTGGACCTACGGACCTGAACTTTGGGGAACAGCTAAACCGTCGAACATCAAAACGTATCCAATCCTTTCAATTCCTTAGAACCATAGTTAATGCACCCTATTACGTTTCCAACAGAACACTACACCATGACCTACATATCCCTTTTGTCCTTGACCTCATATCAACCAAATTCTCAAAATTCCATATAAACCTTTCCAACCATTCTAGTCCTTTGGTTCAAATCTTATCTAGTTCCACCCATCCCTACATCCCACCTAGAAGGTAGAATCGGCAGTGGCCAAGAGACTTATTATAAATAAAAACGGACAATTGGATTTCTGGCAATGGTCAGATTCTCCACTCAAGTTGAGTGTTTGGGGCTTTAGCGCACTTGCTCAGCCTCCATTGGCTCACTACCAGTAATGCGGTGAGAGAGATGCGCTGGGAACTTTTGAGCTCTGCTCTATCCCTCACACGTGGGGGATAGAGTGGTCTCAGGGATCCTCAGTTCGATTGTGTAAATATTGTATATAAGAGTGTAAATGTGAAAACATTGAAAGAATCTAAATATTTTCATAATTAACCCAGCTCGCAGTAAACACAACTTATCTCAGTATTACAGCGATTCACTCAACTGGCTCAGCTACTGAACTTGTGATTCCAGTCACCGATACCATTTCACTAATAGTGAAAGACTTTAGCATTATGATTATTAAATAAGTTTTGTGATATCATTTTTATAAATATTTATTACATCTTAACCTAATTAACTTTTTAATTAAAAAAAAAAAAAGTTATATTAAATTGTCGCAGTTAAAATTGACAACTAGTGTATTCCAATCCACTCTGAAAGCGCGTTGATTCATGGCATGTACTGTCCATCCAGCCCAGATCCTTTTCCTGTTCCATAGTAGTGCTTCTTTTTTGATAGAACCACAAGCTTTTCTCGATGCGTGTCCTATCCACAACGGTTTCTTTTTTATTTTGAGGAGGATAGATAGGTTCTCTGTGCTCCTCCAGTGTTCTTCGTTAGAAATTGAAGAATGTCTGAAGAGTTTGGATAGTTTCAGCCACCTTCAAGATTCAAGAGGTTGGACCGGCTTTGCGTTAGTACTGAACAGCCTTTTTTTTGCCTCCTTGTTCTTCCATATAGTGTATATCTAAACAAACAAGCTATTCGATTTATTGATTCGGCATCTAATAACATATCCACTTCATATTTGGATACTCTTCTTAAATAAATACGTAAATGGTTCTACCTGCCCTACAATGCTTCCAACTCCACTCAAACTCGGTTTGAGATTTGACTCAGAGCTTTTCAACCGTACAGGTCGCTGATCCGCTGTGAAAAATACACAGATTATCGGGGTTTCCGAGCCATTCCTTCAGACCTCCATTGCACATAGTCTGTCAAGTGTAGAGTTATTAAACAATTTTTTTTAACAGATTTGAGAAATTAATTATTATATATATTTTTTTAAGAGACGGCTTAAACCAACGGTCAGTGTCTCTGTTAAACAGTACTCTTTCTCAATATAGTAAACATTTGCAGTCGGTTCTTCAAATGTCAGTTGCCAAGCTATCCTAATTTGATTTCCCAATAACCAAACATTAAACAAGGGTTGTTGTGGTTCGGAATTATTCCACAGACCTCAGCAACCAAACAATTCTACTTTCGATGCCAAACAAAGGTACTACGACATGACAATATTAACAGGTCTCAGCATGCCAAATAAATCCAATTTCTTAGTTCCCTGTCTTCAATATGTAATAACTGAAATATCTTTTACCAGTCTATTTTATTTGGTCAGACTATAATACCATTAGTCTTAGTTTTATTTTTTTCATCATTTTTATACAGTTAATAAAGTAATTTTATTTTTGACTCTGCATTATTCACCATCTATTATCTCTTGCTCTCATGACGATCACGAAAACCGCAAGCAGAGAGTTGAAGAATATAGACATCCTCGTCTTACACCGGTTACGATTTTAATTGTGTTTGACAGCATTCCCCCCTGGATAATTCGACATTTTTGTATAAGTCAAATAAACTAATATGGTTGATTATATTTTTAAATATAATATACCTGTAAATGGTTATTCACATAATTAAAATCAAAATAATAAAACAAAACTTTGTATATCAAATCCAATACCAATATTGTTATATTAAAGCTAATCTAAAATTTTATTTTGATATTAATTTAGCCTTGAAATAGCATTAAGAGTTAAGTTGATATATATTTTTATAAATTGTCCACTTAAATTTCTCTCCTAAGTACCCACAGCACTCATGATCCTAATTTATAATAACAGCGTTTTATTAAGTACTATATTACAACTTATTAAGTTAGAAAGACTCCTAAAATAAAGAAATATGTGGGTTGATGAAAATATCTTTTTTTTTTTTTGTCGTGAATGCTTACAAGAAAGAAAAAAATTGATAGAGCAATATGTGTCTTGATTGTAAAGTTAGATCTGACTTGCTAAAACAAATCGTTTCAACCAACGCCCGCCTTTAATACCACTGTAGCATGCGACGCCACCTCATGCATGTCGTTGAGCCTTTACAATGCTTCTCATTATCTTCTATGTTTAGTCCCGTCAGCCTTATGTTTTTTTTTAGAGCTTTATGTTTGGCATTTAGTATTTTATGTATATTTTATAATACTGGATTTTTTATCAAAGTCAAATCAATTTTAACATTTTTGGTCTTATATTGAATCTATTTTTACTTTTAAACAGATTGTTTCTGGGTTTATCTTTATCATTGTTAATCTTTAATTTTATTTATTGTCTGCATAGTGGGTTCCTCATGTTCTGGTATTTGTTTTGTTAATTAAGTGTTATCTTATAATTTATATATATATAGCTTCCAACATCTTGTATTGTTGTTTTTTATTCATCAAATAATACGGTTGTCAAAATCGAAATTAGCCAGAAATGTCACAATCTCACGAGAGGAGACCATAACACAAAAAAAGATCATCTTTCCCTGCCGGACCCGCCCCACTAAGTCACCCCACCAGGGAGCGATGGTCTTATATCATATTTGAAATATTTGCTTGAACCGGGAAGAGGAGACTTTAAAATAGTTAAATCTAGTAATATTTAAAAGCGCCTGAAATTGGAAAACAAACGATACTTATGTGTTGTGGGGGAACATTGGGAATCCCATATGCAGACATAATACATGGAATTAAAGCATAATTTAAAACAGCTAATATTAATTGAATAATAAATTAAGTCAAAAGGGTTAAATTAAAATTAATTGGTTTAGAGAATAGGAAAGAGAGCTGCGAAACGATCTAAGGAAATTAAAATAATTAGGTAAATTATGGAAGTAAATTATGGCTAACAAATGCAAATTAAAAACCAAAATTTTTGAGAAAAAAAAAGAAGAAATAATTATGTAAACTAACAAATATTTTTTATTGTAGACGAAAAGTAAATAACTTAAAATCCAGAAATAATATTTTATTTTCGAAGTAAATTTCATTTAATCTTTAATCATTCAATCATTAAAATTTAAAGTAAATATCAGAAATATTATTTTACTTTAAGTGCTTCGGCCACTAGGGTCATTCACTAATTTATTTTTATTCGTACTAAAATTGATATCGCATGTGATAAAAAAAAAACTGCATGTTATCATAATATTCTTATCACGAAAACGCATCAAGAATATGCAATGTGGTATCGCGTTCTTTATCGGTCATCATAATCATTGCAACTTTAATGAATGCATTGAGCTATATAAGGCGGACTGCAAAATGGAGATAAGGAAAGAGTATTTTTTCATGACTCAGAGGGGAACCTCTATGACACTAAACACAACGGCAGGTGACCACGTGAACGACACGTGGTGCAATGTTTTTCGCCAGGCTAGTAACTGCGAGGGAGGCCTTCACTGGAGGGGTGGTTTAATTGTGAGCCTTGGTGGTGGGGGGCGGTCGGGGGCGGCTCCGGGGGACGCCACACTCTAACTCACGTATGTTGTGTTGTGCGTTCTTCCTCCTCCTCCTCCGTGCCTCTCCTTATCGCCTCTTTACGTGTTGTTGTGTGTAAGAAAAAACCAGTGTTCCCTTTCAGTGTTGTAGTAATATATTTTTTAAGTGTTGTTTATAGTGCAATAGTGCAACAATTCTCTGTGATAACTCTTGAAGAGATCTAACGAAAAGACTGTAACAGTTCCTTACTAACCTGATCGCCTTATAATTAGTTACGTATCCCAGACTTCGTGATCAGGTACACCTGACATCAAGAAGAAAATGCCGATCCCTACGACTCCTCCTCACTCGCTGAAGAATGCAGCGGAAGCGTGCTGCGACGCGGCGTCCAGCCCGGAGGCAGCCATGGACGGACCGGTCAAACTGTTCGTGGGTCAGATCCCTCGACACCTGACGGAGGAGCACCTGAGGCCGATGTTCGAGCAGTTCGGGCACATCTACGAGTTCACCGTTCTCAAGGACAAGTTCACCGGCATGCACAAAGGTCAGTATAGCGTTGTTATGGTAACCAGCGTTCGCGTCCATGTATCTCTTTTGGAATCGTATATGCATCCATAGTAGTTTGAACTAAAATGTATTGTCTGATGCATGATTTTATTTGCATGATTATAAACAACAAAACTCATTTCTGTTATTTAATGTTTAAATAACATGTCTAAGTTGCTCAATGAATCAAGTTTACACTGTTCTAACATAAACTGAGATACCAATCCATTGCCTTGTCAAAACAAATCAGTCGAGGTATGCACCCTAATTGATTAAATTTTTTAAAAAATAATTTGTATTTTCTTGGCATTAACACAACACGAAAGGCATGTTATATTGCTGTTAAAATTAGTATGTATATCTTGGTGATTAATTCGCAGTTCATGAAGCACGACCAATCAACATATTGGATGGTTCTTTGCCAGTATGTTAAGTTCCTTAAACTCCGATGTTGCCCAAACTCTACTTCTCTACTGTTCATACTGCATTAAAACGTTCTGAATAATCTGACTGTATTCGTACTAATTAAAATTCCTTAATTAATAAGTCTTATTAAGCATTCTGACATAATGGTTTAGAACGACATTTTCTTCCGCATGATTCTTGGAATGCCAATTAATTTAATTCTATTTATATTTACTTCGATTGAATAGAATAATTATTGTGGTAAAACTTATAATATAACAAAAATGACAAGGAAGATATTGTAGTGTGATATCATGCTGAATGGTTCACTTGAGCAGATATGCAATACGATTTTAACACAAACTAACTACTTCTTTCACCATGTTATTTCTTTTCTATTATATTTTCAACTATGTTTCTAGAACATCGATGAAAAAAAAAAAAGAATTCTCGCATTTGTTTGGTATCCATACGACGAATACTTTGATTAATAAACTTCAACTATTGAGGAACGAAGAGCAAATGTACCTCTCGGCTGTGAGGAACTATGTTGTGAATTTTCGCAGCGATGCCAGGGGTGAATGCAACAGTTGACAAATAATGACATTCGATCGATATTTTCTTACTCATGGGGCTTTGAGCAAGAGCTAATTCAATTCTATTTATACGTATTGTAAGTAAATTAAATAGTTTTTGAGAGGAAAAACATAAAAAAATAATTAAATTAAATAAATTAATCGAAAATGTTGCAATTAGAATTTTTCTTAATTATTTTAAAAGCCTTAATCAATGTGTAGCTTATGCACATTCAATACTATCACAACAATACTTCTCTCTAGATATTATTAGTCTCTTTGCTATTATATTTTTATATATCTTTCTGTACCTAGAATGAAACTAAAATAATTATATTTTTTAATAATCTATAATCAAATATTGAGTTTATATACAAAATAGTCAAATTAAACGTTTTAACTAACTGTAGCTGTTTAGTTGTGAACTTACAGGGTCTTAAAAGATATGTGTTCTTAACTTTTTTTCTCAAAAATATTTTAACTTTTTTTTATTATGCGCACATTAAATCTTCGGTAAGTAATAATTTTTAAAATATCGATTAGTTTCAAGCAATTTTCTAAATGATGAAATTTACTGGTGTCATCATACTCAGTGTTTTAAAGCATATGTGAATGATTCAGTATTCAAAATATTGAGAGGTGTAAAGGATTTTTTTTTAATTTTTAGTCCGTTGAAACTAACTCTGCTAGCCACTTCTAACCCTATTTTTTTTTTTAACCACGCTGTTAAGAAACATTTCTTCATACTTATATATAAAAAAGAAAAAAATGAAGGATAGTATAGTTTTATAACAGCTAAAACTAGTGAAATGTAACGTAGTGTGCCACTCTAGTAAACATTTTTTGTAGTAGTTCATAACCTGCGTTAAATGCTGGTCACACTTATTTTCATATGATGATGTTTGTCAATAATGAGTAATAATTTATTTCTAAACTTTGTCCTTTCGTTTTAATGTCAAGGCAAGCATCAAACAATTTGAAAGCCATATAAAAGCCACAGAAATGAAATTTTAGAGGATAGCTCACAGTAGAATAAGAATCAACCGAATGAGAAATAGAAGAAACAGGGCTGAAACCGCTTATAGAAAATATACATACAAAAGAATTGATATTGTTCAGCCTTGTGCAAAGAATACCGATCAATAAACTCCCAATAAAAAGTATTTGGGAAGGAAAGACTAATAGAAAACGACCATACGGATGACCGAGAAATAAGTGGGAGGACCTCATATTGGATCTGGAAGGAAAGAGAGGAATCAAGAAGTTGGAAACGGATAGAGAGGTATTTAAGAAATGGGTGTGGGTTGCCCCGACATCGCAACTTACGTAGTTTAGTTAAAGAAGAAAAAAAAATTGTCAGAAATTAATGCTAGCAAATAATAATAATAATAGTGAATTATTACCGAATGTAGTGTTAGGACAACTGAAGGAGAAGAACGGACTTCATTTGGGGGCCTACCTCAAGGCATACACGTCGTAAAGTGAGTCGCTTAGCATTATAGCTGTCATTACCATGTTTACTATTATCATGCTACCTTTAAAAGTTATGAAATAGATTATAATTTAAGTTTAACTATCGTGTATTGTAATACAATTAACAAGATCAAATTTATGTTACTTACGGATACCAAGCAAATACATCGAAATGTTATTATCAATTTGAAACCACGCGTCATTACCAAGGCCATAGTATTGTTACTCACAGCAAATATTTTTGCTGAACTTTTTCCTAAGATAGTGTAGTTTCACCTATAGTTAGTAGCACGTCTTTATTTTCTCAAATTGCTTAATAGAGAACAGATATGTCGGTATCAAACTGTACTCAATCTTTGTAGAACAATGGCATAATGTTAGTTGTTTCATTATTTTTAAGAGCTGTTACGTAAACAATGGCAAGTTTGGACCTGAACTTGTTTTGAACTATTCGGTTAGGGTAATCAACAGGCGTAACTTACCAGGAAGCCGAAGAGCTGCGTGGAGTAAATAAGACAGGTAGTTCTGTGCCCAGGTACATAGGAAACAAACTAAAGGGAATAAATGAACAAATTCATTTCATTTTTTACAGTGATAATTGAGGCATGGAAATGGAAAAGGTGGAAAAGTGCCAGAAATATAAAAAATGAAATTTTGTCGGGATAAGGTTGAAGAAATCAGCGCCAATCGACTGGTGGCGCTGCAAGTTTCTATCTTGAACCTTTGAGTTCCTAGGGCTGTAATTTTTCCATAGAGTGAAATGTTTTATTTATTCATGCTACCCAAATACATTGGGTTGCTACAATACACAGTATACCAATCAATCCATGCTTGGACATATATACAATACTTATATTTACATGATATAACAATTTTTTTCCCCTACAGTTTACTTTTACAATCTAGTCTACACACTAAACACATATATTTTAATTTATTTTTTCTATTTCACAATTTCATCTCATCTGACAATTTTATTTCATTTAATTGACAAATTTATTCTTCCCAATTCACTCTCTCAGACCCCCTCAAGTGTTCCACACCCACGTTAAACAAATTAAACAAATTTATCATTAGATAGGGATGTGAAATCAAACCAAAGACATAATAGTCACAGCAGTAGATCAGTTTACAGAAAAACAAATAAATAAATACATTAAAAAAAAACAACTAATATAGAGACTTAAAAAAAAGGTAGTTAAAAAAAATACTTGAATGAATAAATAAGTTTAAAAAAATAAAATAAAAATTATGGCAAGGTACCTGTTTTTTTCGTTTTTCTCAAAAATAGTTTTTTCTGGCACATACAGCCTTTTCCGTTTTTATGCCGCCATTGTGCTGGTCAGGAAAATACAGATCAATATGGTAAACATATATTACTACGCAATCAATGAATTTCACAATATCAATTCCATTAGGCATAAATTTCTGAATAAGGATCACATCCAAAATAAAGTAGATAGCAATTAATCTTTGATAGGAATTGAATTTTACTATTCATCCTATAATAGATGTAATTTTTTGTTTTTTTGAAATTGTATTTAATAAGCTATATCCATAAGTTTGTATGAATGTTTATTTATTTTTTAATTGATACACGATACTTGATCCGGACAACTTCTGGCAATTCCTAAACGTGTTTATTTATTTTAATTTCTTTTGTACATATTTCTTTATCAAGTTTGTTCAGTAAGAAACTTTAATGAAATAATTATTGAAACAAGTTACAACTACTAAATTTTCGGTATGATTGATAACTATCTACTGAGATAAAAACATATAATTAAAAAGATTTGATTGTTGAATAAACAATATGTTTTAACTGACTACAAGTTCCAGATAAAATGTGTTTATAAGATCAAATATTCTTAAAAGATTTATTCGGAATGGATACAAGGGGTTTTTATCAAGAATATTTTTCCATCCTAAAGAAAACTTTTTTTAATATGACCGAAAAACACTTTCTTAAAGTTGGCCCATCGAAATCTTTGCTAATATAACGTTAAAATTATTTTTCTATCATTATTAAGCATTATGAAAACGAATGATATTATAAAACAATCATATTATATTTGTGTATGGTCTTTAACCATCGATTTTGTTTTATGTCCTAATTTATTCGTTAAATATTAATAATCCTTTTATCGAAATTGACAGCCAAATTATGGTATATAATGTACTCAATACATATTAAAATAAATCCTAACAAATCCGATCAAATCACTTGTACTATTCGTCGCTAACCCATGACGTCCGACAGGACCCTACTGTATCCTTATTTTAATATCCAACTGACGCCTGTTGAACAGATCCGCTACTTTGTTCGCCATCTTGACAAGCGACTTATTTTGAATCGTCATATAAGACTGATACGATAAGAATTTCCGATTACTACAGCTCTTATATCAACTTTACAAAGCTCATTAACATATTTACATCATGATTATCGGAACAGTTAGGACATACGGAATTGAGCTTTGATGCTCTAAGAAACCATCAAATTCTTTCCGTCTCCAATTTGTACTATCCGAAGTTAATTGTCTTTATTACGTCACATTAAACTTATCCCTACAGAACTCAATGACCCATTTGTTCCATATTTGTCCAGAAATAAATATACCTCCTTGATTTCCAAAATGCTCACTCACACAAACTAAATAGTTCTTAACCTTTTTTTTTTAAATATTTATTTATTGCTATTTACAACTGTACATTATAATACATTTAGTAAATCTGATCTAGGTTAAATTGGAGTGTTACAGGCGTGTAGAAAAACTACCCATTGGTAGCATTCTAATGACATATTTCATTATCTGGTCTCGTGACCATCTTCTTTTCAGGTGCCTCGAAGGATTGTCAGGAATAGAAGAGGATGCAAGATTAGAAACTAGGGGGTTTGAGTGGTTAGAGAGTTTATAATGGAAGGAGTGATATCTAGTTCGGGCTAGATCGGTTACATAGGGAACATTAAGGTTTTTATGTATGATTTTATTTGTGACAAAGTAAGGAGCATTGAGGATTTTATGAAGGATTTTGGATTGTAAGGATTGAATACGAGAGAAATTCGAAGGTTTAGTGGAGCCCCAAAGCTCAACTCCATATGTCCAGATTGGCCTTATAACAGTCATGTAGATCAGTCTTTTGTAATGTGTTGGAAGTTTAGACCGTTTGTTTAGTAAGTGTTGTGTGAGGATTCCAGGTTAATCGCTTCTCCAAATATAGTCCAAGGTAGCGGATCTGTTAGACAGGGGTAAGAGTAACATCATTAAATGAAACTGTAGGGCAGTCAGTAGGTTTACGAGGAAGGGTAAAGGTGATTTGATGGGATTTGTTGGAATTTATCTTAATCCTCCAATTACGACACCAATCTTCGAGGGCTGTTCTTAACCTATAATCCCAAATTACACTTTGAGGCGTTTAAAAAGAAGAGGGACATGGGACCTTCTCACTTAGAATAATTATAGAAGTGCTACCATTGGATGGTTCCTTCACATGATATCGTATACTATGAATAATAAGTAATTACTTTTATGCTTTTTATTTTGTAAATTGTAAATTTGCAGTTGTGAATCTCAATAGATAAATAAAGGAAATGCTACAGCTTAAAAGCGATGAAAGAGACTATGAAGCCAACGTGGCAGGCGAGGTAATTCATTTGACGATATGGTCCTGATGAGGAAGGATGCCATATAAGCTTTGTAATTAAATCTTACTAGTAATGCTAATAAAAAAAAATGAATCAAATTAAAAAAAAACATAAAATGTTAATGTTTTGAACCGAAAATTTAATATTTTTTTCTTTTTAGAAACTCCTCAGAATAAAAATATTTGGAGACAATTTAATATATGAAACGGATGTATTAAAATTATAAAATTTCCTAAGAAACTAATATGTATAATTAATAATTTGTTTTTTATAACCTGGAAATATTTTTTCGCACATCTTGTAGTATGAATTGACAATCAGTGAAATGTCCAAGTGGTGATAAACAATTATACGGAGGATATAGGAAAAGACACAGGGGCTTGGTTCAGTTATCTTAGGTCACGGATCGGGGTCTCTCACCCAGTTCCTTTTTAGTACGTTTCTCTTATTGCCGATGTGTGTACCCTTAATTGAGGGGAAGTTGAGGTTGGTCCAGGACGAATTACCTCCAAGAGATTTTACATCCTTACGAAGTACTGAACCCAAGACCCTTCAAGGGAAGTACTGTTACCGACATTTTATGTATTGGTGAGTAGGTTAACCGTTAGTAGACTGAAAGCGTGAGCGTGTGTATTTATATGTATAGGTGTGTGTATGAAGAGTTGTGTTAGCCATTTTCAAGGTGCATTTATTATTAGTTTTAATTTTTTTTTTAGTGCGTATTTTTGGTTTCTTCGTTAATCTGTAAAACATATATCCTTCCGCTCAGGTTTAAGCAGGTATGGTTTTGTATCATTTTTTGCCTAGGTTTCAGAGAATAAATAATACATGAATTATAGATTTTATTGGGGAAAAATAAATCAAGTTTAAATGATAGTTCAGGAAACAAACTTAACATTGAATGATTTATGTTTTCTTTCCCATCATTAATGAATGAATTTTGTTTCTCATTGTTGCCGCATCAATAACAAACTTTTTTTTTGCTGGATTTTCCCCACAGGCAAATGAATAAATGATAATAAATTGTTTGTTGAAATATATGTCGTTCAGAATCCTATATGGCTCCCTGAATAAATTGTATATATATATTTTTATTAAATAAATTCTAGACTCAGGTCATGTATAACACATCAGTTGTATTAAATCTAGGCTTTTTTTCACGGATTCTATACCGACTTTTTTTTTCTCTCTCAACGATAGGCCATGCACCAAAGTCAATGCTTCGGGCAATGCCCTCATACAATTGATTTTTATTTGCACCTAACACTTATTACTTATAACTATATTTTACGTTTTGGTAAAAAAACAACATATTTCAATTTATGAAGAAGATGGCCAGTAAAATAGTTAACAACTACTTTTTTTTGGCAAATAAATAGTTGTTAACTATTTTTTGTTTTCATTTTACCGCACCACTGACCATCTTCTTCTTAGTTTAAAATAAAATACTGATCGTTATTGATGAATTTTACAGTAAATAAGGTTTATTTTTTTGTGTTTATATCTAAGGGTCATTATTTTTGTAAAAATTCCTACTTTAGGTATTAAATGCTATAAAGATTTAGAGAAAGATTGTAAATATGCACTCTTTTAATAATAATAATTCCATATTTAATTCTTAATGCATTTTAGTTATTCGTGTGTAATATGAATAGTTGTTAACAATTATTAAGCATTTGTTTTGTAATACTTGTAGTTTTTTTTAAGTTGATGAACTTAAATTAAATTGTAGCTCCATATGGTACAGATATATGTTATTATAGCACTTACTACTGATTTATAGAATATTACTTCAATTTTTTGGGGATAGTTGGATTCTTGATTAAAATATGGGAATCTTTTGTACATTATTTTCCTTGAGTATTCTAATTTTAATTTGATATGCTGGTTGTATAATAATTTGTTGTCCAACGTGACCCTTAAATGTTTTTATGGATTTGGCAAGTGGGGTAGACGTATCATTTAAAACTATGTTCCATGGAAGTATAGGTTGTCGCTTTGTGAAAATTAATATTTCTTATATATTTGAGAACTAATTCCATACTTTGATCAGAACCTTACATATCACCCGAATCCTTAGCACAATCCCTCTTCCATCCATCTCTACAATCCTCCTGAAATGTCAAACTGCTCGTGAATATTGTATTAGGTTGTAAAATAAGTTCGTAACGTTTTTTTACTGGTGATTTCAATAAAAACTTCAGATTCTTGTTAATATCTTTAATCAATTATATATGACCTATTTTGATCTATTATATGCTGCCATCATTCAGGTAATATTTTAATTCAATCCTCCCAGAACTTCTCAGATTTTTGCGCAATGAACTCCTCAATGTACGTTTTGCAGTCCTCGAGCAAATTAAAGTGTTTCCCGTTAAGAGAGTTTTGAAGAGCCCGAAATAAGTGAAAATCTGTTGGGGCAAGGTCTGGTGAATAGGGTGGGTGAGGGATCACATTCCAACTGAACTCCAATAATTTCTGCCGGGTCTGCAAAAACACGTGAGGACGGGCGTTATCGTGATGGAAAACTATGCCTTTGCGATTATGAGACAAAAATGATTTGAGACACTTGCATGAGATATGTTAAGCGTTTCTGCGATATCCCGTGTCGTAGAGTGAGGGTTGTCTGTGACCAATGCTTGAATTTGGTCATCATCAACAGTTGAAGGACGATCCGAGCGCTTTGCGTCTTCCAAGTCAAATTTCCGGTTCTGAACCGAACAAACCACTTATAGACGGTGCTTTCTTCTAGGTATTATAGCCATATACATCGCCAAATTTGTTAACCGTCTATGAAACGGATTTTTCTTTTCGGAAATAATAAAATCATTAAATGACAAACATTTTTTTTTTCTCTTCCATTTTGAGCAAGCAATACCACTGGAAGATAAGGAATCTCGGTTAAAACTTATAAAAGTACCTTAACTAATCCTTTTTTAGAATATTTAAACATTATTGACCAAGTAAACATGATTTAATAAACATAGAGAGGATTAAATTGAAAAACGCTACAACTTATTTTACCCCCTTAACTTATCAACCCAATAATATATTTTATTGGAGTTATGAAAATGGGCTTCCAGTTTCTCCGCTCAACTCCTGAGCATCTACGGATCTAGTGCTTCACACAACCCTCCCTGGCTTTCAATACTATTGGCTGGTAGAGAAGCGCTGGTATCTCCTGAAGACTTGTTTTGCCCAAACTCGAGGTTATTATTTTTTATATGAATTAGCTGACATAAAGATCATGCTCGGATGTGTGCTAACCTTTATTTCGAATTCACTACTAGATTGCATAAATCAATGGAAGAGGATTTTGTATTTAATATTGATGAATATTGTATTTAAGATGATTTTGCAATAATTTAATACATTTAATTAATCTTTATTGATTATTATGGTAAGAATTGTTATAATAAGCAGTAATACCTATAATTCTGGTAGATTAAGAAAGATACCGAGCCTGTTTTAATGTTAGAAGTTCAAACAACATTTAATATGAATGATAATGTTTACATTTCATTAATAAAGTAATTGGAACACATATGTTAATTTGCTTATTGTAACCTAAATAATTCATGAAAAGGAACACATCACTAAAATATCCCGTATGCTATTGTAGTTATAAAATGAGCTGGATTAAACTAGAAAAATCGAATGTAATAAAGAATTGAAAAAGTGAAAAAAAGATTAAATTGGCCTGGGAATATTATAATTTATATATTATTATAAAACTTTGAGAATTATTTAATAGAAATTTATTTTTGGACCATTTTATCTCAATATTTTTTTTTTTATAATTACCCTCGAATAGCTGATAAGAATACTAATGAAATAGTCAGTGAATTTAGTTGAGCTGCCACTCTCAATTTAATAGAGAGATTTTTGTTCCATATTTGTTAAATCTAAGGATACATTTAAGGACTTAATCCTTTAAATAGGAAGTGCCACTGTAAATCGCCTCTTTTTAATTTATTTTTCTCAATAAACAGAAAAAAAAAAAGAAATCCTAGATCTTAAATGAGCCGTAAAATAAGTAAATAAAGAATTTCTTTTGGACGGTAGGAGTAGGGGGGGCCTACTGAGGGGATGGCTTTATATAGGGTCTCACCCTAGGGAACCCCCGCAGCTCATTGGCTAACTCAACACTTCCATTAGGTTCTGGGTCCAGTTAGAAATACTCTCCTTCCTCTCCCTGCTAGCCTCTGGGCCCTTTCATTATACATTGTATTACCCAGAGGATCTCCAAGGGATAATTAGCCAATGGAAGAAGGAGTAAGTTAGGAAGGAAATTGAATAATATTAACTGTTAGTACAAGAGCCGGGGAGGAAAAAGGCAGTTATTTCAACCCAATTCGCGATTGCTTTAATGAAAACTATGTAGAATTACTAGTCAAAATTGAGTCTACCAAGTATAGGTAGTCGGAAGTGGGGGAGTGGCTACTGTTTCAAAACGTTAAAAAAAAATCTTTTTTCATTCCAAGCTCTATATCTTTAAAACTACCACCAGAAAACCGAAGAAAACATTATTTAAAGTAGAGTAACTTTTCTAAAATATCAGCCCTAATAGAGGTATTTATGTTCAATAGTTCCCCAGATATAGGGCTATTTAAAAAGCAACATTTCTAAGCAAAAGCAAATGCACTGAAAAATCAGTAGTTACTTAATGTACCTATGTACATACATAATAATAACCTAGCTATTTTGAGAAATATTTATTTCAAAAATCGTTAGACGTACAAATGTTCATTAGCACTCAAATCAAAGCTAGTTAGGTGTACTATACAGTAGTACAGTACACTATAGAGTGGTTTTTTAAGTACTGCTATTAAATAAATTCACAAACTATTGATTTCTCGTTCTTGGAATGAAGTTTTTAGATTTACGAAAAATAATATCTCTGGAAGTATTAGACGTACATATGTCTGCCAGCACTCAAATTCAAGATAATTAAATCTACTATAAAGTAGTTTATTACACGTATCTCCGTAGAGGTAGTGGTTTTTATGATATTAGCATATAAATATTAATTTTGCACATGAAACAACTATAAATCAATTAATTTTGTCAAATATCATAAAAACTACGACTCCTACAAAGATAAACGTCATAAACTACTTTATAGTACATTAAACTGGCTTTGATTTGAATGCTGATAGACATCTGTATGTCGAATGGTTTTTATATAAAGAGCGCTAAAAATAAATTGACTAACTATTGATTTTTCATTATAAATATTAAAACATAATATCATTATCATTATTATTTATGCTTATATTATATATTTATTATTTGATATCACTAACATTAATTATTTACCAAAATTGGTATCAGGAATTGTTCTGCTGTGGGAAACAATTTAATATCTAGTCAAATAATCAATAGAATTTTTTTTTAGTTTTAAGAGCCATGATAATAGCCAGTAGTTTTTTGTCTTCAAATCCAAGCAAGAACAACAAATCTGAGGCGCGGCGAGGTGCGGGTATCACAAAATTTTTATTTACAATAGAACTTATATTTTAGGGTTTCTCGTGGTTAAATAACAAATATAAATTTTGTCCGTGCCAAGAATAAATTTTTAGATATTCGTCACTCAAGTCTTATTTGACGTATCAAATATACTATTTGAATGGGAATAAGACCTATTTGATATTATAGATCACTTAATTGCACATTGGTTTACCGACTTCAATCAAAATTGTTGCAGCCGATTTTGAGCAAATTCTAAAAAAAAAATGAAAACTCGATTATATAAAGTGGAGCTTCGGGTTGGTAAATTTTAACGAAAAAGTCACTTTAACATTCCAACCATACGAATTCTCTAAATAAGTAATTACTGT
Organism: Halyomorpha halys; assembly: GCF_000696795.3. NCBI lineage: Eukaryota > Metazoa > Arthropoda > Insecta > Hemiptera > Pentatomidae > Halyomorpha > Halyomorpha halys. The sequence goes on from NW_027110335.1 coordinate 250,663, forward strand.
ACATATACGTATACACAGACAAACAGACACAGGCCATTTTGCTTGTCTTGGTTATTTCGAATCGGGTGTCTCAAAACATGTATTTACGTTGAAAACTCAAACTTGAAAGTTTTCACAATCGAAATACTTCCCTTTCCAATATCGGTAAGTGAAAGGAAAAAGTCAATATCTACGTATTTTGTGTTGTAGAATATCGCAATCCAGCAACCATAAATTATTATTCATAAATACCAGTTAGATCGATGACAAAAGCAAGCAATTATAAAAAAAAAAATTAATTCCACATTGAGTATCTACAAAGTTTTATGTCCCTCAGATTATATGGAAATTTTCATCAAAATCAATTTCGAGCCTCTTTATAAATGCTCGATATCATAAAATAAACCCCAAATTATCATAAAATAAGTGGTAGAGTTGAAGCTCCAAAATACTTCTTTTGCACCAATCACATTCATATATAAATTTTTAAATCCCTGATTCAGTTTCGAGAGAAAAAAACTAAAAAAAAAAAAAGCCTTCGGATAGAACGGATTTTCGGCTGCAGTTTGATGGTATTGCCCTGCCTAGAAAACCACCCTATATACGAATGTCTACTCCAAACGGCGGTGGCGTCCAAATGTCTAGGAGAAAATGTATGTGGAACATAACTAAAACGCCCAAAAGAAGGCAATTCAAATCCTAAAAAATAAATAATTCACAGTGCGATTGATGGGCAAAAAAATCAATTCACAGCTCTATTGAACCTTGAAGGGCCAAACAAATAATATACAAAAATTCACGGCACCCTTGTTGACCTAAATAAATATAAAATTGTCGCCAAAATTATCCTTAGAGCAGTTGGGTCCGTAGAAAAATAAGCAAAAAATAATGGAGTTTGATTGCTATATATATTTTTTTAGCAATATTTTGAGGAAGTGGCATACACTTGGGGCACTTTGGAAACTGCTGTTCCAGAGGTTATGAAGGCACAAATATACATTTACAAATGTACTCCCCTTCCTACGAGATCCTACCATCCATACGGTGGAAAAAACTATAATTTTAAGGGAAATAATTGAAAGAAATATTTTTGAACATAGGTAATCATGATTTAACTTTTTTTATGCTTAATCAAACACTGAAAAATTACAACACAAGCTCGTGACAAGGATTCGGATTAACATAATTGACGAGCTATAATTCGGTACGAGTGAGCATGCAATCAGGGCGTTCATGAATTCAAGAGAGGAAAGGCCATGAATATTTTAGCAGGGCGACTTTGGTTCCGAACAATTCCCCATAAAGTAATTATGTTAATAATCTGATTATACATTAGTCGACAATGGTAATGAAGAAATGATTAGCAAAAACTCACTGTTTTTCTCAACATTGCTCCCTGTTATGGCACAGATGCGACGAGCTCAGTTCAGTACGAGGGGGACTGGACCAACTTTTAAATATGACGGAATTTGAAGCAGTCTGGTTGAAAAAAAAAAACTTGGTGGCTTATGAAGTATTATTTTATATTTTTACCGAAATTTAAATTAATTAGCTTTTGTACCAGAATAAACCTAAAACTTCAAAAAACCTGGCAACTTCTACGATATTCGAAATTCCATTATTTTAATTTTTTTAGTAATTTACTTTTTAAAAAATTAAATTTGGAATTTTTTTTCGAATTAGTGCTCGAGGCAAAAAACCAGTCCAATAAATATACATTTGCAAATAATTTTTAAAATTAGTTTCTATGACACAACACGAAAACGCATTTCTTGTGGTTCTAAAACTTTTACAAATTAGGTAATTAATTAACTAAATAATGAACCAGTTTATTTTCTGTTTTTTCTTCTAAACAGTATTTCCTAGCGACAATGTTTTATAACCAATTAAATAGGATTCAATTCTGCAGCGTTTGAGTCCCATAACTTTCGGGTCGTATACTACTATTTCGTGTGTCGTAATGATAGTTTACAATAAACCAAAAAACAATTTTTTTTTCACATTTTGCCAAGAACTGAGATAGATTTATGTGATTCCAAGCATAAAACAGAAACGCATTTCTAGCAGTCCTAAAACGGTCTTTTGTTTTCTCCCTAAAAATCCTATATTTATGTATCGATATTTTTCGTTATTTTCTTATTTTATGATCATTCTGTAATTCCATTATCTTGTTTTTTGTTCAGCTCTGATAAAGGATTGAAATCCTGGCTGAAACGTTGGACCAATAAATAAGTTTTTACTTATTTGTGTTCTTCACTGACGGCACCTCCAACCATCTCCTACACATTTATAAAAATATAATAGTTTACTAAAATTTACATTCTGCTCTTAACCGTTTATTCAATACTAAATTGTTATGGAATCGATATTGTAAAAACTAAGAATTATTTTATGAAGTATAGTTTAAGTGAAATTAAAAATGAATTATAATTTAAACGGAAAAACATAGCGTGAATACACCCGTCAGTTAACAAACTCGTGTAAGAAATGGCGGTTTACGTCATTATCCAATACTTTCTAAGAATATTTATGTTAAATATTATCGCTCTTATTACCGGAAATGTTTTGTTCTTGTTTTTGTTTAGTGGCGCCAAACTTTGGTCATCAATGCCATTTATATTTTATTTAATTTTGCTTATATTCCTTTAATGTTTTTATTTGATTATTTATTTATTTTATTATTATTGTTTTTTTTTCTTCCGTTCAATGTTATATTTTTGCCAGTAAATGTTGTGCTTTTAGAAACTGAAACACTAATTCTATTGTTTTATCATCGTCTCCTAGGGTTTTAGAAATATCTGGGTTTAGTCCTAAGCTATTGAGGTGTGGTGTGAAATATGGGCAATGTTGGAAAATATGGCTTATTATCAGATTATTGTTGCAATAAATATACATTTATTGTTCGGAGGAGTTTCTTTTGAAATAAGATAGGAGTGGGTGAGCCTCGTGTGACCTATTCTCTGCCTGGTCAGTACAACCTCCTCTCTACAATATTTGCGACTGTACCCCAGGGCTTGACATCCTTTTTAATTTACTCATTGGGCTTTCATTCCACAAAGATTGCGATTTATCTTTGACTTCCTTTCCAAGAGGTTTGCTCATTTCTGATGGAGTTAAAATTGCATTACCCCGTCCCGGAAGCGCGAGTGCTTCTCTTGCAGCGTGATCGGCTAGTTCATCCCTGCGAACCCATATAAATGTAACTGAAATACTCATATTGAGTAAAGTGTTTAAGTAAAAATGGATGCAGGAAATTTTCGGATAATAAGGATACATACAATCTAAACCTTTTAACGAGCTTAATGAGTCTGTAATTATTGTTATGTTGGTATGGTTCAAAGACAAACAGAAGTGAAGTGCTGCTGCTATTGCATTTAGTTCGGCAGTGAATACATTGCATAGTTTGTGGAGGTTAATTTTGAAAGTCGAGTCATTAGTTACAAAGGATGATACTGCTAATTGGTCTGATTTTGATCCGTCTGTATAGATTATAAAGGATTCGGGCATGTTTTGAATTAGACGAGAAAAGTGGGCTTTATATTCAACTGGTTCGGTATTATTTTTCGAGTATTTGGAGAGGTCTAGAATAGTTTTAGGATGTTGGAAGGTCCATGGAGTTTTTCGAGGATTTTTCCCATGATCGGTAATTGAGAGATGGGACGGTAAGAGGATGGGTGTTCTGGCGGCTTTTGGGGTTTGAGGATCATTTTGATTATAGATAGTTTCCATGGGTCAGGAAAATATGTGGAACGGAGAACGGCGTTATATATATAGGTGGGGATAGGATGGCTTTTCGAGGAAGAAGTTTAAGGATGTGGGATGTTATTAGGTCGTATCCAGGAGCTTGGTTAAATATTTAAAATAGAAAAAGTCAGAGGCACTTTAGAGGAAGCCATTTTGGAAATTTGAAGCATTTTATCCTGTCAAACTATTCCAATTAGGATAAGATCTAGCTTATATTAAAAAGACATTTTATTGTATATTGATATAGCGAGTTTAATCCAAATTTTTAAAAACAGATATATAAAAAATCAATTATAAAAAGTGCCGCTTCTGAGTGGTCGTTTTTTTCGTAAAAACTTACCTTACATACAAATACACATTGACGATTTTGCGAGATTTGTTATTTGGACTCAAGGAATCAATAAACTTTTATATTTGTCGAAAACTGAAATTCGAAATTTTGCACGATTGTAGTAATTTCCCATTCCATGAAAGTTATCGACATACTATAAAATCTATTCATAGTGATAAATCACATGGATCCATAAATAGTGCCAATCAACGAGGAGTTGGCATTCTAGACATTTTTTTCTCTCTCCCTGACTCCCAGATGTCAAATAAAATCTACTGATCGTTTTGGATAGATTCACTTATAATCTATCGCTGTACGTGTTCACAATCATACTAACATGGACGACTCAATAACATCACTTCCTTTCCCTTCCTTCGGAATTGTTGTTACTTTAGATATATATCGCTCAAATATTTATTTATTTATCTTGAGAGCGGACTGGAGTAGTGAAAGAAAGAGAAGCGTAGGAGGTAATTAGATGAAGGTTTCGTCCTGGAAAGTGTTAAGTTCATCAGGTGGAGCGTCACGTCTTCCTCCAGGGAACACAACCCTCTCCCGTCCTCTAACTAGCCTTTTCTCTTCTTATTCCACTTCCAGCATAGTTTTTCTCCTTCTACCAGAAGAACAAAAACAGAAGATCAGTTTCACTTGGTACATGTAATGGGGTGCGAGAAACTTTAGATTATATTAATTATTTAGTTTTTATTTAACTTTAAGTTAGTAAAAACTAAAATGCTTCGCTATTGCTATATTTGAGCTTGTATATACATTAATTGAACACTATTGAAACGTTTATATCAAATGATATATAGATGAAGTGATAAGACGGCAACTGTAGTAACATAAATGGTAACTTTAAATGTAATTTTTTTCAATTTCTTGAGACTGGCAATTATTTATTAAATAAATAAATTAAAAACCAACATTATGTAGAGATTCTAAGTAAAATAAATTTATAAAAAATATTGCAGAAAATTTTTGTTACTATTTACAATTAATTGTAATATGAATTTTAATTATTGGAATAAATACAAATTGAGACCAAAATGCAATTTGAATTAAAATAAAAACAAGGCTGACCTGAGTGTTGTTGAAGGTTATACATAGTTTGTTTATATGGTAGTGATAGTATGGAATAATTGAGAATTGAAAGTTTTAAAAATTAATTATTTTTTAAAAAAATAGGTAACTAATCATAAGCTCATTAATAATTAATATGACTCTCTAATAATTGACTTTTTCATAGGGTTTGTTTGACTTATAATTAATGACCTGGGCAGAATAGCCTGAAAACAATTTTTAAATTTTGATGTGAGGTGGGAATTTATATTTGAAGGTAAGTTATATTATTAGTGATAATGTTATTGTTATAATTGTTGCAAATGAATATATAATAAGCTGTTAAATATTTAGATTGTCCTTGAGGATGGCCGAAATGGGCGAAACGTTGGACTATTGATGTAATAAAAAGTGTTGAGACTATATAAGCATACAATTTGATTTATTTAATAAATGGTAACATTTATTCACCATGTTAATCTATCAAGATGTAGTGAAATATTTTTTTAGTAGTGAAAAATAGCTGATATTCGTTTTTAGCGCCTCAATAAACTTTTTCAACTAAGAACCAAAAATTGGAAGAAGAAATTTTTTGATCCAAATTTTTCACCTAACAATTGACCTTTGATTTCTTTTCAACAATAAAAAAATAGAAATAATTTCAATACGATTCAACCAATGTTCACGAAACTTGGGAGCGGTGTAAGGGCTCTCCCTGTAAGCTCTGGACCAAAGGGCACGAGCTGGATGTAATTAAACAAATCAGAACTGGAGATACAAAACGTCTGAAAAGTTATTCTTTATTTGAAACTAATCTTTCGAATTTAGATTTAACAATTTTAACAAATTAATAAATATAAATTTTGCTAATGCAGATTAAAAGATCAGACATTCAGCTGTCCAAGGTTGTATTAACGTAGAAATTGGATAAAACGCAACAAAAAAAAAATCCTCCAACTGAATCACGTAAAAAAATTCCTAAATTTTTATTTCTTTGAAAAATAGGACCGTTATTATTTAATTATATCTGTTTATTAATAGAATATAGCTTATTTTTTTAAGCCTTCGTCTATACGATTTTTTTCCTGTTCTCAATCACAATGATAGAAAATGTATAATAAAGAATTTATAAATATTTTTTTTTTAATTATAAGGATATCCGGAAACATGAAGAATAGAAATTTTTAATTGTAAATTTGTTGATAACGTATGGGATGCCAGATAAAAATTATAAAAAAAGAGGGGAGGGAAACAAAGGACAGATTTACTAGAATAGCACTGGTTTATTTCCGCTCTCAGGTCTCTAATATACATTAGCAGTGTCTATTTATATCTGGTGTCATATCATAACTTCATATTAAATTTGTTTATTATTAATATTATAATAGTATTGTGATAAGTTAATGATAGAAAAATACAAAAAATTGTGAAGAATATAAATTATGAAATGTTATAGTAACAAATACAAGTTTATTTTAACTATGTTGAATAGACTTGGGCATAATAGCCTGCAAAGTTTTATAAATGAATGTGAGGCTGTGATACTAAAATTAGGATTGTCCTTGATGATGGCCGAATCGGCCGAAACGTTGGACATATTTCAATAAAGAAGGTTGAGATTATTGATTTTGTTCATTATTAATAAAATTACTAGTCTCGAACAAGATATTAAAAAAATAAATAGAAATGAATATTTTAGAATATTATTATTAATATTAGAATTATTCATTTATTAAGATATATAAATGCGCCATATGACGGCATATAAATGCTTGTAAACTGAGTGTATTTAAGGCTGCAATATTGCCGACACCAACTGGGGTTAATCTATTAGAGGTGAGCGAAACTTTACTCCCTACCTAAACGGGATTCAAACTTGAGTCTCTGATTCATATTCCGTACTATAATTATTACACAAGGTTGGATACAATAAACCTCTATTTAAATTTGTTTTTCTTTTCACATTTACAAAAACCCGTCAACTACCTTTCAAATATAAACCCGATAAAAGCGGAGTTGTACCATTAAATAGCTTCTAAAAGATTGGACGGGAGTTATCAATAAAATATTACTTCCAACGTTCATTTTAAGTCTAATTTGATAGGGGGGGGGGTAGGATGAAATTCATGTTGAAATTCAATTTCCCTTCTCTGAGTCAATTGAATGAAACGTTTTAAACAGTAACGTAATTCACAGAGGGTCTCCTGATTGCAAATTGTCAAACCCAATTCGAGTCCCGTATTCGTCACCCTTACTTCCAAATATTACTTTGAAAATTTTTTCAAGGACTAGTAAGTTTTTTAACATGACATTGCTCGTTTATATTAACAAATAATTAAAAAAATTACTTTGAAAATATTTAAGACTACTGACAAGTTAAAAAAATCTTGTAGATATGATATGAATATACAAAAAAAAAATTATCTATTGCTAGAATTTATTTAAATATACTGACGAGAAAAGGTTCTCCTATATTTCGATGAAATATTTTTGGGAGAATTTAGGGTTCAAGATACTGGACTGTCAAATTATAGTCCATTGCTCCCCAGAAGTCTGGTATTAAAAATAAAATTAACCTCACTACAACTAAAAACATATAAACTTAAGACCTTTTTTTTTTTTTTTTTTCCCTACGCCACCGGAAGTGGGCTATTACGCCATTTTCCTTCTCGCAGCCCAATACAATTTTATTCGCCCTCTTAGTTCGTCCGTATCTCGCTCAACATCCACCAGACCAACACACGCCAAAAGATGGTCCCCATCCATGTCCCCCATGTTGCATAGAGGACATTTCGGGGAATCTACGATACCAATTCGATGGAGGTGTTTTTGGAGCAGATTATGTCCTGTCACTAGCCGAAAACAGGCCACTCTCTCAGCTCTGCTAAGATTGCCTGGGATTCTTTTTTCCTTATCCAGTAGGCTTTCCCACTTCTTTCCTTCCGCTTGAACTTTGTGTCTAGCACTTGTCCTGTCCTTATAATAAGCGCTTATAAGTGATTTCGCTGTTCTGTAGGAAAGTGGTAGAACAGGCTGATTCTCTGCACAACCAAGTTTAGCCAACTTGTCAACTTGATCATTACCATCTATGCCAACATGGCCTGGTATCCACTGCAGGACTATAGCCCTTCCTCTTTTCTTCATGATAAACTTCAACATAAACTTAAGACTGAAAATATAAAAAAACATTTTATTTTATATTCCTTGTACAGATCAAGACAGACAAAATGAGTATGGTACCAAATATACCATTTGCAAAGCGATAAAATAAAAAAATATTTAAATTTTATCTAAAAATACCAAAATTTTTTTTGGGGGGAGGAGAGGGAAGAGGGTGAACATTAGTTTCGCCACCCACCGAACTCCTAAGATTGAGATCCTCTATATAAAACCTTAAAAAACATTAGGTCCCTATATTAGTTGATTGCTATTGCTATTGTAATGTGGGTTATAGAAAGAAAGATATGATGATACTTGCTTTGGTGAAAATGTACAGATTGAAAGAGATAAAAGATGAAGATGATAGAGATGTAGATAGAGGTGAAATAGATTGAAGATAGGTAGGCAGACTAATAGGTGAAGAATGAAGAAATAAACTGATAAACTGCAAGTTAAACAGACACTGTTATCTATAATCCAAAGAGGTTGCCAGTGCAGTAAGTTGGAATTACCTCTACTAACAATAACTTACTTTTTAATGTTTATACTATTGTAATGCATTTACAGAAATTTAATATTTCTATATACGGTAATTAAGGTGAGTTTTGAATGTATTTAATAAATTTACCAAATCAAGGTAATGGAGCAAAAGTAGCCTGAACAGTATATTTGCTGTGATTGTAATCCTAATTGGTCTTGGGTGTGGCAGGATGTATTATCTTAATGAATGTTTTTTTGAAAAACTAATAAATAATGAAAAAAAAATAGTTCAAAAGTTTGATAGATTAAAAACAAATTGTTAATTTTAGTAAGTATAGCTCTGAAGAAGAGACAGAATGGGCCCCGACACGTAAACATGCAGAGAAATGTAAAGTAAAGAATAAAAAAGGATGTTATTTGCACAGATGTGTCGTAAAAATTCACTGTTGTTCGAGAATATCCGATTAACAGTTATTTTCAAAAATTTAAAACAAAAAGTAATCAAATTACTTTTATATAAAATTAAAATGGTATAACTTTCCTTATTAAACTTTAAAAAATGAATGGATTCATTTTAAAAAATATATAATAGAGGTTTATACTTGCTCGGAGTTAGTTAAGACATATAGTTTTCTCCATTTTGTATGAGCTGTGCGATTATATGAAACTTTTTTATTCTTGTTTTGAACTCAGCGAGGTGGTAAATTTTTTACTGGCTCCCTAAGAAGCTTCCTTCAACTTTTATTAAGGTATCAATCTTCCGGGCGGGTCGAAGACGGCCAACCTCCCGGCAACTCGTGTTCAAGCCCCCAGCTTTAGATTCTGTATTCCTTTATACTGGATCTTGGGGGGAAAATTATCCCAATTTGTTAGGAAATTATCTGATATCATTAAGCAGTAAGAGTCATAATAGAAAAATATATATATAACTATATAAACTAAATATAATTTACAAAAAGGAACAATTATTGTATCTATTCATGTTTAAGAGTATGAAATTAAACCGAAATCATCAAAGACAGAAAAATAATTTAAAAATTATAAAATAAAATTTCATATAGATATTTAAAACGCCTAATAATATTTTTGCTACATTACATATATCTTTCTATATATTTACAATTTTGTTTAATGTTTTAATGTTTGTATCTATTCATGTTTAAGAGTATGAAATTAAACCGAAATCATCAAAGACAGAAAAATAATTTAAAAATTATAAAATAAAATTTCATATAGATATTTAAAACGCCTAATAATATTTTTGCTACATTACATATATCTTTCTATCTATTTACAATTCTGTTTAATGTTTTAATTGTGATTCTTCGAGAATAGGATGGACATAAGTGATTAAAGCTACGGGATTTGAAGGTTGGAAAGGTATTAAAGAATCGAATGAAGGAGGGAATAGAATTTGATGGGTAGTTACATTTAAGTATGAAGGCCGTAAGCGGGTTTTACAGAAATGTACTGAGGATTTAAATTAAATATATAATCTATGATATGTACTATGGACAGTGGGATGGGATAACTAGATAGAGGAAGGATAAACAGGAATATAAAAGGAGGGGTTTAAAAGAAATATTTTCAAAATTGTCTTTGCTTAATATAACAACGCAATGGATGTTATTATTAAGTAATTTTTTATGTAAGAAAATTGAGAAAATTTAATCCTATAATTAGCTTTAATCATACTTCATCTCAATATTTAATAGTTCAACAGACAGTGTTGGAGGATATATCATAATAAATGTAATAAAACCATCTACTGTTCAAAATGAAGATTAATTTAATTACACAACTCTGATTTTAATCTTCTCATATACATTGGTATACTGCTTCCCCTCTATTTAGTTTTAATAATTTAACTAATTATGAGAGAGTTATAATTAAAATATTTTCAACTAGCAATAATCGCACCTCAGTAGACCTTCATTGGTTACGAAATTGCCTCTGCGCAAGAATGCACATGCGCAAACTATGGTAGTCTTACTTATCTGACTTTTTAAACAGACAATTATAGTAGTAGGTTAGTCGATGTAGAACATGTCAATCTTACAAGATGAGATCATAACACAAAAAAGGCAATCCTCCCCCGCCGGACCCGCCCGCTAAGACCCCCGGGGAGTGACGGTCCTATATAACTTTTAAAATATTAGCTTAAAAGGGGAAGAGGAAACTTTAAGATAGTTTATTCGAGCAACATTAAAAAAGCACCTGAAATTGAAAAACGGCATGAATGTGCTAACCCACTGTTCAGAGAGGTCGCCCCTCCACCAAGACCAGGGAGGTGGCAAAGCACTGTTTCCTTAGTCGACGTCGTTTGTCCGAAGGGCTTTGGACTCTGCAGCCTGAAGTCATCTTAACCCATCTCACCTTTTATCCCCCCCCCCCAAAAAAAAAAGAAATTTGCTATAATTCAAACAGCCATTATTCACGAAGTGTAGTGAATAAAAATAATAATATTTACTTTACCCGATGTAAGAAGACTGAAAGACGGAACTTAAAGAATGACACAGCAATATATAATCATATATAAACCAATTACAAAGTATATGAAGTTCAAGTCAATAAAAAAAACTTTTATACTTATTCCTAATAACATAGCATCGACACATAATGTATAATATTATGGATCGATGACCTCTCACTAAAGTATATAGGGTAGAACAGAGGGGCAGGCAGTGTAGTGTGCCCCCCTTGACATAACACAACACCTGCCACTCGACGCTGCCATAAGAAAATACAGCCGGTTAGGACAATAACTTACGGACTTAATCATCTGCTAACAACTTCTAACCTTTCTCTTCGCCTCAAATTACTGATATAAAAAACCGTCCATCTTAGGGAAAACTTATGCTGGCTGGCATAGCGTGCACAACAGCGAAGAAACCCCACATTTTCAGATTATTATCAAGAGCGAAAACTGACTACATTCATACAACATTTGGATTACCAACAGTGACGGAATTCATCTCACGGAGGCAGAGCAGTCTCTTAGCTAATGAACCCACTTTTTAAAGAAATTAACATTAACAGGACGCCTGCAAAGATAGTAAACACACATAGAATGTCTCAGCATCGACTGAGGATTTCTAAAATCACGAAACCTGGTAACCCCGTCATTAGAGTTCAATTCATGATTCAATCCTCTTTCCCGATTTCCAGTCGTTTTATATCCCTTTACTCTCCTCTCTTATAATGCATTTCAAATGCAGTAAAAGATATTCCATCCATTCTTATAAATTACCCCTCCCCCCAATATCAAATCCTATACACCCATAGGGCATAGAATAAAAAAAATCATATTACTGATCACTCTCTTCAAACATTCTTATAAAATATTAATTACAGGTACAAAATTCCTTCATCAAATATTTCTTTTGAAGCATAAATCGATCCAATATTCTAGAGCTATTCATAATAAATACTTTAGTTTATTACTAATCATTCACTTATTTGGTTAACCACTACTACTAATCATTAGATATGTTAATTCAAATTTATACTTTTTAAAACGATTTTTCTTCTCTTTTTTTTGTCGACTATTACTTTTTCAATTTTTATCTCATTTCTTTCTTTCTCTGCTTTGTTCGAATTGTCGATAGTAAAATCGATTTACTGGTCTTGGGGTATTTCTTTCCTACTGCTACTGCTTGCTGCATGCAGCTCTTTCGCTCCTCTGTTGATTATGTCTATCCATCTTGCCAACTATACTGGCATTCATTCTTGTGTAAAGGCCCTATGGGTTGCTTTGCTATAGAAATATTGGTTAATGTTTGTCATTTGAGAATAGTCTACAGGACTAGCCGTTTTTCAAATATGGACGTGTTCAGGAAAACACTTTTAGGTAAGGGCAATAGAAAGTAGGAGATAAAATTTGAATAAAATTTATACTAGACCATTTTTTTACTGATTCTCAACCATCTTCTAATTTTAGGCCAAATTGGACGAACCATTTTCAAAATATGTTGTCAGGAAAACGTTAGTTAATAAAACTATAATACTGGACCACATTTGCTCAATTTTTCTACTTTCCTTCAACTTTATATATATACACATATAATAAAAATGATGAAAGTAGTAATAGAAAAAAGGTGGTACCCTCCATATATAGTCATTGGCCCCCAGTCAGCTCAGTTTTATTCGAATTTCATGGATTTACTTCAAAGGGAAGCAATTTGTGGGGGCCAGTATTTTGCATTTTGTGATTAGACGGAGAATCGCAGATCCTACAGACCTTTGACCTTTGTCCTAACGACCTTTCGCCGGTGGGCTATTAGAAATTCCTATCCAAGATAACTTCTAATGTAGTTAGTTATGGAATTTGTTACTATTTCACCACATAGCTCCATCTTCTATTGTAATATCGAAGGAGCAAAAATATTACAAATGTTGGGTGACTTTTCTCTTGTGTAAAATAACAACAAATAAATATAAAAATAATCATGTCTGAAGACTCAACGTCATAATTAATATAACCTGGTTAGAATTGTTATTTTCTGTAATTCATGTATGAAATACATAGTATGGAGACGTATTACGTTCGTGCAAAAAATTTAGATTCTTAGTTTCTGACAGAAATGCAAGATTAAGGTCCCGATGGCAATCTTTGTGGAACGAAAGCCCAAGGATTAAACTAAAAATGACGTCAAGCTCTGGGGAACCTCAAGCCGTCGTAAAATGTCCAAGGAGGTCGTACTGATTAGGCTGAGAATAGGTCACTCCTATCTTATCTCAAAACAAAATTTGACAATTAGCCATATCTTCCAGGAATGCTCACATTTTATTTTACATCTCAATAGTTTAGGATCAAACTAAAATATTTCCTTATTTACTTAAAATATAAAATATCAAGTATATAAAAAAACTATTGTAACACTTATTATACTTATATGAGCAATGTACATCAATACACTTATTGTGTATGGCAAGTATTTGGTATTATTAATTTATATAAATGCTTTAATTTTTTTTTTAATATATGTTCTATGTGAACGGTTTATTATACTGGGAACAATAACATATTACAATGGTATAGTACCATATTATAATATTATAATGGGTATTCAAACGAGAGTTGTCACAAAAACAAATTAATACATGATTATTATTATTAATTTTAATTTAATATTTGGATACCAATTATGTAATACGTAATATAATCTGTTTGTTATTATATATACACTAATATAAATATACTACTGCCTTCTAAAAATCGTAGGCTCCTGGTTCCTTCCTAAATATTCCTCTACTTTGACTATTGTTGTGTGGTTTACGGAGGTGTCTTTTGGGATCTCGAAAGAAAATTAACGGTTAATTAATTCCTTTGTACGTTTTATCTTTGGGGTCCTCAGGGACGCCTCTGTCACCCGATTTTATGAAGAGTTGAAGTGGCTTTACCCCTCCTTCCATCGTAAATATTTTCTTACTTCCTTCCTTTACCAAGTTATCCAATTCCGCAGTCCATCGTACTTCTCTGATATCCTTCAATTTAAGTCCTCAGTGCATTCCCCGCAATACCCGCTCACGGTCTTTAGACTTATTCTTAATGCAGATCTTTCCTTATCCGTTTCTCTTCCCAATGGAATTCTATTCCCCTCTTCATTCGTAGTTCTAATACCCTTCCAACCTTCAAATCCCGTATCTTCGACCACCTTCTGTCTACCCAATTCCAGAAGAATAAGAATTAAAAGTTTCAAATAAGTGAATAGATGGAAAGAGAGATAATATTTAAATCAACTCGACTCATATAATCAACACTACTCCTTTCGTTTTCCTTTTATTACATTTGGATTATTTCTTAAGATTATGATTAGTTAGAGGAGTTTGTATTTTTTTTATTATTACCTTTAAATAATAAAAATTCATTATTTTAATTATATTTTATGATAGATTATAATTTTATTTTCATTTTGTATTTTACTCTCAGCTCTAAAGCCTAATTTTGGTGCCTTATTCTATAATATTATTCTAAAGGAATCAACCCAGGATAAATGAAAAATATTATTATAATTATTAAAGTGCATTCCTCTTACAAAATGAGGAGCTATATTTCTTATAGAAACACTTTATTCGAATGATATAAATTTTCTACTTTGACTCCGTATACATTTTACTTATTGTATTGACAAAATCTAAGAATCTATTAGAATTGGTAACTAACGAAGAAGAGATTATTCCTCTGTCGTTAAGCCAGTAGACGACGGGAATGTAAATAAATATTTTCATTGAGAGAGAATGAGATGGGTTTCAATACGGCGAAGGGGCGGGAGCAGATATTCCTACAATCTAGAACTCGTTTCGGCCATCCGTTACCGGGCGTGCTCGTCACACGTGCTGTCCCATGTCTCGCCGAATGTAGTTCGCCTCCTCTCTTATTTATACGCTTTTATTTGACATTACACATTTCCATATTAATTTTTATAATCAGTTCCAAACAGTTTTCTGCGCTACACCTGTGTATTTTATTATATATTTTTTTCCTTTTTGAATTCTACTGAATATAACTATTATATACAGAAATTATCTTTAAAAATCTTCTTTTGGTTTGTGCTAAATTTTATAAGCACGAAAGAATTTGTAAACTTATAATTCCTGATGAGGAATTCACTCCATTCTTGGGATGGGGGCATGGATGGTACCATTAACTGAATGTTCACATCACCTAAATATATTAAGTAATATATAATTACTAATAAATTAATACTGTTGCCATCTATGGCCAACGCAACTAACCAATAGGCTTCCAAGAATCCATAATACAAAGTCCACAGGGACAGAAACAATCTTGAGCTCAGAATAATATAGTTTGTTTTGTGTTAAAATAGCAAAGCATTTTGAGTGAGAAGCTCAACACGAAACACAAGCAGGAGTAAGCAAAGGTTAACGAACAAGGAGAAAAAAACAACATAAGATTATCGATACATACTTCACTGTATCTATAATGATATATATCCAAACTTCCCACCAGTTCATCCAAATTATATTTTTATTCTATATGATCGTAAATTTCATATTATCGATAGTCAAAATTTCACTATCAGTACTGAGTAAGATTGTACCCTCTTTTGGCGTAATCACTGCAATGTTCCATGGTTTGTTGTCTCTGGTTACTTTACTGAAAGTAATTATCAAAAATAAAACTATAATAGATTATTAACTCCAACGATCCGGCTGTGGCAGACAGTTATTATCTGTTACCTGTAGCCGTTGAGTCAGCCCTGTGGGTTCAGGAGCCCTCCAGCCTCATAAAGTGGGTACCTTTAATTGGGTAAAGATCTAGCGGTTGAGCTTGACCAAATGACCTCCTTGCACAACCGTTAGTATAGTAAAGTACTCCTTTACAAGTACTGCACCCCCGACCATTCCTGGATTGTAGTGGTACAGATTTTAATTTTTTAAAACGTTAATAAAAAAATCATTTTCATCAGGGCGATTGTGATTGGTGGAGGGGCACAGGAGAATTAAACAAAAAACAACTGGTTTCTTCCTCTTTTTTATTCCTCCTCTACACCTCCACCAATCACAACGGCCCTGATGAACACCTGGAATGTGTGTGGAAACAATACACAATAGTTGATTGTATTTCTTAATTCTTTTTTTCACTAAACCCTTTTTAATTTTTTTTTACAATAATGACCTTTCGATCAATATTTACATTTTTTTCTTATCATCCAATGTATACCAAAGGACCTTTCTTAAGAAGATAAAGTAGACAAGAAACTGAAATGATATCACGTCGGAGTGCCTCATGAAACTTAATCAAAGACAGGTTCCAGAATATTGCCATTCCTCATTCATGCCAAGCCATGATCTCAGACAGTGCTACCTTAGATGATATTTCACTCATTGTCAATTTTTATTGAGATGTGTAAAAAAAACTAAACGTTTGTAGAAACGGGACTGTTAACCTGTTTTTAGCGAGAACACATTGACCCTTGCCCACAAGAGTAAATGGGAATTTAATTCATCCCTATTTTATCGTTTGTAATTAATATTTGTAGTCATTAATTTGAGTTGAAAATTAACAAGAAAAATAATGAGGTTTATAAAACTTTTGAAATGTGTTCATGATTAATCACGACAGTAATTTACATTTTTTTTTTTTTTATGAACTCTGTTCCATTTATTTTGTATATAATCTTTACACTTTCTTGAGACTGGTTATTACTGTTTAAATGAAATACATTTTATCCATTTTAAGTCTGAAAACAATTTATATTTCTTTATAAGTCCGATGTTTCGGACAATCTATCACAAACAGCTTTTCTTATTCATATCATTTTAAACAAATAACAATATTATTAATCCATACATTTTTTTTTTAGGTTTATAACTTCCAGTTGAATGAAATTTGTATTAAATTATCATAACATGGTACAACCACTGTCCCATATTCATGTACTTCAAACCTCATAATTTCATATAGGAAATAGAAGTCACACTTTACTCTGTTCTCTCTTTTTTCTACTATAATTTATTTGTGCATCACTTCTCCTTAGCACAGCTTGGAACAGATTGGATGTGCTAAGGAGAAGTGAAGATGCACAAATAAATTATAGTAGAAAAAAGAGAGAACAGTGTACAGTGTGACATGATTTCCTATATGAAATTATGAGGTTTAAAGTACATGAATATGGGACAGTGGTCCCGAAACGTTGTACCATGTTATGATAATTTAATACAAATTTCATTCAACTGGAAGTCATTAACCTCAAAAAAATTTTTATATATTGACTCACCAGACTTCCTATAGAGATAATCCAGAATATTATTAATAAATTATCATACCTTGAACACAATTTTAGAACCACATCAATTTTTAAAAAAATTTAGGCAGGCTATTCTTCATATTAAATAAAATTAAGAATTTTTAATCACAGTTATTTTTCACTATTATGATTATCACAATTTTTGTAACCTTCCCCACACTCAAGTTTAATTTATTTATTCCAACTATATTATGGTTAAATTTACTATTTCTTTTATTATTACAATTCATATAAAGGTTAATTATAATTATCAACATCAATTTTATCTCATATGTTTCATAAATTAATTTTACTTAGAATCTCTGCATAGTGTTGGTTCAGATTTCTCTTGTCTTTAATTAAATTCACTCATTTTCTTTATTCATTATGAATAAAATGGTATAATGTTTTTTGAAATGAATTTTCTACTTAATAATTATCTTTGATAGTCTCATAAAAATACAAACAGAGCCTAATTGCATCAAATGTCTGACAAACGCGGAGCTAGCTGAAGGGGAAGACGTTCATTAAGTGACAAAGAGAGAAGTTTGCCCTACTTGAGACATATTCTCGACTGGCTGAAGGACGAGCCTGCCAGGGATGTGGCAGCCTACTTCACACTCCACTAAGTCCAACAGTCAGTGCACCATGTCTCATTCAATTAAGTTTAATTTCAATCAGCATTGAGATAAGTTCTAAGTACTTTATTGTCACTTTATCATTGAGTTGCTTATTATATCATCATTAGTACTTTTAAAAAATACTACATAGGCCATAAACCATCTCATAAAGCACAAATTTGATGCCCAGAGCTTCATTCCAACCTAAATTTTAATTTTTGACTTAAAAAATATATGTAATGTAGAATCTTACTTTTAATAGACATGACTTTTCCCAATCGAGTTTTTGAATTGGAAATGATTTTCTCAATGAATGATGAATTGAAAGTTTCAAAATCAAAAAGTTTGTCCAAAACTGTTGCTTGCAAATTTGTCCTGCATATCGGGAAGAAGAGACTTTAAGATAGTTAAATAGATCAATATTTAACAAGCACATGAAATTGTAAAAACGGCGTAAAACCCGCCCCTTCTGCCCTCCGTGGTAGCCTTACTTATCTGATTATTCAACAGAGTAGGTTGGTCGATATACGACATGTCACAATCTCAGGAGAGGAGATCATAACACAAAAAAACGCAATCCTTCCCTGCCTGACCCACCCCACTAAAACCCTCAGGAAATAAGACGGTCCTGTATCATTTTTGAAATATTTCCCTAAAACGGGAAGAGGAGACTAAGATAGTTAAATCGAGCAATATTTAAAAAACGCCCTGAAATATTTCCGTCGCTCCCTGGAGGACTTAGTGGGACGGGTCTTTAGGCCGTTTTACAATTTCAGGCTCTTTTTAAATATTATTCTCCAAAAGTGACATAGGACTATCGCTCCCTAGGAGCTTCAATGGGGCGGGCCCGGGCCTTTTGATGGAAAACTAAGAATTACGTTATAGAGGATTACATAAAAAAACGGTTCATGAAGTTCTACTCCCAGTTGCCGACAGCTAAAGGAGCAGTGACCTACAACCTGGGAAACCCAACCTCAACCCGAAGACTGAAGCCCAGGCTGCTGCAGGACATTCTGTTATAAATTTTAATAAATATAAAATTAATTCATAGTCACATTTCATTTTATTGATTCATTATTATTATTATTATTTTTTCTATTTTCTTCCCTCGTCCCTTTTTCAAATTAACTTGTTTCTTTTAACTATTAGATTAGGTAATTATTTATTTTATTTAAGTGTACCAATATCATTATTTTTTGTTATTAATTTTACTTTCCTCTTTTATTAAGAAGCATTATTTTTATCTATTTATTTTTTTTTTCTTCTTTTAATAATAACATTGTATATAGTTAGGGGTCTTTTTACGAGACTAGACCCCCCAATAATCAACTGTTAAAATATTATATCAACCATGTAAGGCCCACCAGGCCGATCTGGTATAAAATAAAATACATATAAGAATTACGTTATGCATATGCATCATTTATTTATTTTTTTATAATGCTGCTAAAATGGCGATGGTCGCCAGTTCCCTTTATGATATGTTGACGGGCTGAGGAATTGAGTTTCAAAATTCAGATAATATAAGGACTAAAATTGCTGGCTCGACAATGTTAGGTGAAAAGAGTCTCCTGCAAAGAATTTGAACGCTTAATATCGGTATTAACTAATTAAATTGATTAACGGATATGGTCGATCTCGTGATCCTTTAAGGAAATTTAAAGACTTTTTCTTGCACTTATACATTGATATTTACACAATATGCCTTTTACGTAATTGAAAGAAATTGGAATTATTCACTGTAATGTCGGAAGGGCTTGAGTATCTAGAATATCAACTGTGGGACCAGCACGCGAGGTGGCTTTTAACCCAAAAACACAGGAAGCTCCTGCCATAATCATAACAACCGAGGCTGCATGTGTAAGCTTAATTTTTTTTCCTTCGAACTACAAAAACCAACTTGAATCAATTAATAAGTTGCCCATTTCATGTTCTTATAAGATGTTTCGCTCAATGCTAACTACCTTATTTTAATGATAAACCCATGAAAAAAAATTCTTCTTGCATATATACTAATATATATACTTGCATATAATAATTCATGATTTTTTTTAATGCTTAATTATCATGCTTAAAATATTCCTCTATGCTCATGTTTCTTCTCCATTATAAAGAAACCGCAACATAGAAGAGAGAGTACGCACGTGGGATCATCGTTTTCAATGAGCTAGGTCGAAAAATATTGAACAGTGTTTTATTATATTTCTTTAGACCTCCTTCGTGGTCATTTCTGACATGCGGGGGGTTCTCTTTACTGTACCACTCTATTCTAACCATGGTCAAGTTTTCATTTCGTCGGACCACCACAGAAATAAAAGTTGACGTTGCTGCAGTTCCGATGTCGCAAAGACCAACGCCTCAACTCCCTCAGGCCTTCTGTACCCCCCCTCCTCCCCTCCCAAAATATTAAGCAGGCGTCCGTAAGCCAAAACGCCTTAGGAGCCGAGATAAATATATTTCATACAAAAATAAAAAATAAAATGTATATTATCATATTCTACCTTTGGTTTGAATTTATTAATTGATTATTATACACCATTTGATTTGCTATTGCATGCATAACGAAAACGAAGGGTTGTTAATCGTATTAAATAAGTTTTAAAAAAATATAAAATTGCATAAAAAATAACAAAGTGCTTCTAATGAAAGAACAAAATATATTTTATGTGGCACTTTTCCAATGTCAGTCGGTCCAAATTGTTTTAACTGTGTAGCCATATCAGATGTATCACCTAAATATATTTTTGCCGAACCGCCCAGGTAAAATATTTTTTGATTTTATTTTTAAATAGAATATAAGAGTTTTTGAGGATGCTAAAACGGCTATAATGTATTTGGTCTACTTTACAGGTACAACTTTTGTTCTGTTTACATTTAAACTCATTTAATAAAATTGAAAATAATATTTTTTTATTCTAAAAATGTTTACAGGTAAAAGATGTTCGATGTTATGTTACTCCACAATGCCACAATGAAAGCGAAATAATTTATATTTTTTGTTCAATATTTTCAACTATGACTAAATTTACAATTTACAATAAATTCAATAAATACAATTTACAATAAATACGATTTACAATAAATTCAGCTCGACTCCACTAATTTACACGAAACATAGGAGAGATTTAGGACCATCTGAACTGTACGAAATGGTAAACAGCCGACCTTTTTAAAATAAAACCATGGAGAAAATTTTATTTATTTGAAACTACATTTCTTCTAATATAAAAGCACAAATTATAAAAGATATCGATACGGCTTAGAAGAACGGAAATTCAGCTTACCAACAGTTGTAGTTACGTTGGATTTGGATGGCATGTAAGGAGTTATGAATTTTCGTAAAATCGGTAGAAAAAAACATATTATCCTGAAAATGAAGCCCAACATTTTTTTATTTATATGAACATTCTTATTTTAGGGATTCAAAAGACGTAGAAGACGAGTCTGACTTGATGGTTCCTAAAAAAAGAGTTTTAGTCTACATTACTGGCACTTTTGGTTTACGCAATTAAACCCATTTAATACGATCAACAATATTTGATAATTCTACACAATAAAAATGGTTTCATAATGATCATGAAATATATGCAGAGCAATAGGGCCATACGATAATAAGAAAGCAATTCTAAAATAATGCAAAATTTTTCTTTCTCGACTTCTAGGATGCATTGGCAAAAACCCTCCGACACATATATGACATATTTTCCAACCTAGTAACACCAAAAAACATCTATAAAATCTGTGAGCCTTCCTTTTCTCATAATGGTTCTTATAATTTTAATATGCACGTGTGATATGCGAATATTTGCTACATGGAATATATGAATCATACTGTTTTCAATACAAGAACAAAACATTTGATTACTAATTATTCTTGTAACAATCTTTGGTCTATAAGAAACAGAACAAATAAAGGCACATCTTGGCCCTTTCCACGGATGTTAAAACTTTCTCGCTAAATCAGGCCTAATCTTAAAGTTTTAACGGAAATCGTAAATTCCCTCTTTTGTTTCTTTATCTCGAATTGTAGATTGTTCCATATTGTAAAAATAAAACTTCTAAACTGAAATTAAAACCGTTTAGCATTGTGCATTTCTATAATTATATTGGAATATCGTATACTTAAGATAACCCAATGTAAGAATGACAGCTGTGTATATGCGTAGTTTTCTATCAAGAATCAATATACAAACTTTTGCGAAGTTATTATTTAAAAATCATCATGGGACAGAACATCTGTGGTAGATGTGTTAAAGTTTCATTAAAAATACTGATTTGTTACACCTGTTTTAAAAGATGTTACTGTATTTTTCTTCTTTCATATTTTTTTAGAAAGAGCATAAGAACATATTAAACAATATTTAGATCAAATAAGAAAAAAATTGTTTTTCTAAAAAACAAAAATATACGTATATATAAAAAATAAAAGAATTCATTCCATTGAATTCAGCACCTTAGGTAATTCATGAGAAGTAAAGAAGATTTAAACAATTTAGAGGTTTTTTTTGTACAGTTTGATTATGTTCATCTTGTCTATTCTTTTGTTTGTATATATTTTAAGAGAGTTTTTATTATTATTATTTTTTATTATTCTTTTTTTTTTTATTTTTTTATTTTTTTTTTTTATTTTAGTATGTATGAGATCATTCATCACTATTACCTATTGCCCACAACTGTGTGGCAGATTGTAATATCTATCAATAAATAAATCTATCATAAAAAAAAAAAAGAGGTTTTTGTACAAAACGGCAGTTTCTCACTACTGTGTGACGTATCAATATTGCCATTTTCGCAGGCCCCAATTCAAAATTATAAAATTAATCTAATCCACCCGTTCCTTTTGGCCACTCCCTTATAACTTTCGAATTGTACAATAGATTCAACTATTTTTATGTTATATCTCTCGTTCTCTCTCCATAATTGAAAATTGTTAAATAAATTCATTCTCTTCCACTTTTAATAAAATTACATACAGTCCATTCATTAACCCACTCAGAAGAAGTGCCTGGCCTTCAGTTGAAGGTGAGCTTCATACAGGTAGTATACAATTTGGAAATAGGAAATAGAAATGTCATAACGCGATGATAGAATTTCCTCCATCATGAAAAGAGGCAAAGAGAAAGCCAAATGGCGGTAATGGGCAAATAATTGAAGTATTAAGTGGATGCCAGAGAAGAGCAATTACATTGTGGAGCGGCCTATCTATGCCGAAAGCCATAGCCCAGCTAAATGGGTTCGCTTCTTTCTTCTTCTTCGGGATGAGTTATCGACCCGAAACCGAATCATCCGGCAAACACTCTGAGTCACTTCGGGGTCCTCCCATCTTCCATCTGTATTTCCAGCTCCCACTGTTTTCTGTTCGACTCATCATCAGGGTCCATTATGATGCCATCTATTGCACCAGGAATGCCATCTCTTGTTCATGGCAGTGGTGTAGCGTAATGGGAGTGGAGAGGGCGGCAAAATTTCACCATAAATAATAAAAATATCTTGTAAAAAATTGAAACATTTTATTTTATGAGTTTTTTATTTGTAACTTCTACGTTGACCGATAAACTTTGATTTTTCTTGCCAAGATGTTCTTTAGAATTACTATATATTTACAGTGTAACTTATTCAAAAATGACTATTTTCAGATATACATGCAATCTTAGCAATTAGGGTAAGATCTTTAAAGTTCAAAACTGTAATAGTTTATACTCCCCAAATAATTTTTTTATATTACATTTTATGACATATGTTTTACTACGGCACTATTACTTCTGTGTTTTACTGTATAGATCGTAACCCTTATTGCTAAAATTACACGTTTTTTCCAAATAACCATTTTTTTGAAATGTGACACTGTTGAACAGCGATATTATTAATTAATTTTGGAAAAATAAAATCAATAAGACTTTTTCATGTAAGTAAAATAAAAGAAAAAAATGGTGCGGTGTCCGCATACACAACTTTCTCATACCACTCTTTGAAGTTGAAATTAATCTCCACACGTTTCAGAAGATAAATTATTCACTGTGGCAATACTTTCTTGTATTATTTTTTTTAAATGTGCCTTTCAGTTAATAGATTGACTCGTTGCAATTACTGCAGTTTTAAGAAATGTACTTTTAATGATGTTTATCGTTGAATGATTTTATATTTCTATAATGCTTTTATGGTCGTCCTGTCAACTGCAAGGTATATTGATTAAGTGAAATTGAAAAAATAATTATAAAGAAGATGGTTGGGATGCAGTGAAAACAATACAAAAAATAGGTAACAACTATTTATTTACCGACGTTTCGCTCCATTTTGTAGAGCTTCATTAGTGATAAAAAGATACAAAAACAACTAAAATTATTTAGACCTAGTTGGATGATAAGATACAAAAATGTGTAATTATGGTATGGTTAAAATTATGTAAATATAAGTAAAAAAAGTTATATTCATATGAACAAATAGAAGAAATAAAAATAGTAATATATAAAAAAGACAATAAGAATGGAAAAAGAATATGCGAATTATGAGTTTAAAAATGAACAAGAGATATAATGACATGTAAAAATAGCTGATATGAGAAAACAAAGTTTAACACACTAAATGGTGGAACATGAAATTGAGACTAAATAAAGGCCGAGAAAGGGCAAATAAAAATAATAATAATAAATAAGTAAAAAAAAATAAGGAAAAAAAAAAGGAAGTTCTTGGAAAAAAAAATTTGAAGTTCCAATGTTGGCGCAAGTGAGCACTTACTCAAAAGAAATTGAAGGGAATTTTTCTATTATTTTAAACAAATCATTGTTACATTAGGAAAAAAATATAAGATGGATTGGGATATGGCCCGTATTTGACAGTTCCCCCCCCCCCCCCGAAGTAAAAAATAAATAAATTGTAATAACTAATAAAGCACTGCTATAATTATATATTATTTTCTTAAAATTGTGGTTTCATTCGCCTTTTTTGTGCTTAAATGTCAAACTGAACGAGCATGGCATGCCCCCTAGTTTTGATACGCCCTTAATCACAAACTAATATTAAGAATATTAGTACTTAATGCCTAAATTAACTTTATATCACATGAGCTTATGATAAAAAATAAATAAATCCAAAAAAATAAAAAACAGTTTCATCTTCAATGAATTATGCTCAATAAATTAAATATCCAGCCAGCTCTGCGTGCTATTAGGAGATAAAATATCAACTAAAATGAACAAAGATTTATGTTTTTCACTACAAGTCAGGACAGTAAGATGGCTATAAAAATGTTTTTAAAAAATCTGTTATGATCCTTAAACCCCAAAATCAGACTTTCCCCAACTTGAATATATTATGTGAAGATTCCAAGCAAATTTCAAATTTTAGCAAATCACAGTCAATATTTTGCTGTTTCATCCTCCATAAATTCGGACAATAACCATAGCTTTCTGTTGTTAACCGATAACATCTCCTAACTTCTCAAGGACGGTTACATTATTACTTTTCACGTTCCCAAGTGCTCTTGTCTATCTAAGTCAGTATTCCTCCATGGCCTTCGAACTAGAGCAAAGGCCGAGTTCTGTTAGCAGATTATCCATGAGGAAAGGACAATGGGGTTAAAGTAAAAGAAAAAGCAAGAGGTGAGAAGTAGACAAAAGGTGCTGGAGAAGTGATGCCCCCTAACAGAGTTAACCTCCAGTTGTGTATTCCTCGGGGTCTGCACGTACTCGCTGGAGCCAATTTAATAAATAACTCAATCAGGGCTTATTCTTTCCAACACATAGGAAATATTATTTCCGCAAAACGAGTACGCGCTCCTGTATATGTGTCATTTATAATAATTTCTAAACGCGGATTCCGCCTGATAAGATGGAATTATTTTCTTTATAGTACGAGAGCCTTATATTCGTAGTAGTGTTAATGATATTTATTGAAATATATTGATTTATAGTTGAAAATGAAAAATTCATATATAATTTTAAAATATTTTATTTATTTATTGATATTTAGAACTGTATAAAAAATACAACAAGCAAATTTGATCATAATTACATAATGATAATGATATGATACAGCATGTAGATAAACTACCCAGTAGTAGAACTCTAAAAACATTTTACAATATAAGGCCACGAGGCCATCTTCTTTTCAGGCGCCTCGGAGGATTGCCAGGAATGGAAGAGGAAGAAAGATTAGAAACTAGTGGGTTTGGGTGGTTAGGGAGTTTGTAATGGAAGGAATGATATCGGGTTGGGGCTAGATCGGTTACATAAGGAATATTTAGGTCTTTATGGATAATTTTAAAACATGAAATAACTTTTTAAAAAGCAACGTTTCATAAGGAATTTATTGAAAAATTAGTAGTGAGGGAACGTATTTTAAGAGATCTATATCTCAAAAACCATTCGACGTACAGATGTCTATTGGCACACAAATTAAAGCTAGTTTAATGTACTATAAAGTAGTTTATGACGTTTATCTTTCTAGGAGTAATAGTTATGATATTTGATTAAATAAATTGATTTATAGTTGTTCTGACTAAATTTCATGTGCACAATGTAAATATGCGAATATAATAAAAACTATTACACCTACGAATATAGGTTAAATTAGCTTTATTTTGAGCACTGTCATACATCTGTACGTCAAGTACTTCTTGAGATATTGTTTTTCATAAATCCAAAAAGTTTGTCGGAATAACTTGAAATGAACACTTTGTGAATTTATTATGTTAAATATCATAAACACTGCTTTATTGTTCATTTAACTAGCTTTAATTTTAGTGCTGGTAGACATCTGTATGTCTTATGATTCCTGAGATATATTTTTTTTATAATTAAAAAAATTTGTCTGAAAATCTAAAAATCAACATTTGGGAATTCATTTTGTCAAATATCATGAAAACTACTACTCCTACGAAGATAAACGTCATGAACTTTATAGTTCATTAAACTATTTTTAGTTTGAGTGTCAATAGACATTTGTACGATTTATTAATATATTCAATAACTACTCATTTTTCAATACTTTTTTATGAAATTTTGCTTTTTAAAAAGCTGTACCTCCGAAACTATTGCACTCTAACAGATCTATTTGGGCTCATATTTTAGTACAGTTTCTCGACTTTGAATAGTGTCGTTGGGTTTTCTAGTGTAGTTGGTGGTTTTAAAGATATAGAGCTCCGAATGAAAAATTAATTTTTTACGTTTTGAAATAGCAGCTATTATTATTATTATTTTTTTTTTTATTAGACTCATAAATTTTGATTAGTAATTATACATAGTAATTACACTTTCATTAAAGTAAACAAAAATTCGGGTGAATTACCTTTTTTTATACCGGGCCTTGTATTATTTCCTTGATTTTATATTGTACATATTTTAAACATTATTGATTATGCGACTATCAATTTTTTTCTTTTTCTTGGTACCACAATTTACTGTATTATACTGTTAAAGAACGACTGAATTCGTCAAATTAGAATTATTTTTTCTATTCCTACGAACAGTTATATTATTTGAAATATTCTAATAGTAATACATTTATCTGCGCCAATAAAAAAATAACATTTCCCTAAACAAGAGGAGGAAACTATGATAGTAAAATAATTGAAGATAATTATTATTACGATTATATTTAAACGGATGATTGTCCGAGACGTGAACAGGAGCCAAAGGTCGGTAAGGGCTTATGACGGGTAGCAGGTGTAAAGTTGAGGGGTCATCAAGCCCTAATGCTCTTGTTCTGAACCGAAGCCGCTCTAAGCACGTCTGTAGTCCCCTCTCGCGTCTCATAATCTGAAGTTAAGTTGAAGTCGATTATTCGTTATTAGACAATTTATATATAATGTGAATAAGTGTAATGATGGTTATAGTTAACTTAATATCTTTTTATATGGCACTCTTTTTTATAGTAAATTTAGAAAATATTGATATGTGCGAAATTTCGAATTCGAATTTTGATACAAGTACACGTTTTGAGGTTCCCTCAATCTAAATAACCAATTGTTTTGAAGTAAAAAAAAATTGTGATATATTTATTAAGTGTTGTATGCATAGGATGAATTTGAGACTTTGTTGTAGATACCTGATCATGGGGTGACAATCCCGAAACGTTCTTATTGTTTTTTAATGATATAAAGTAAAATAATTAAAACAAAGAAGAGTGCCTTTTACTCATAAGATCTAATTATAAATGAAACTCTTCCAGTAGAAGATATAACTTTATTTTATTACTTTTGGGGGGCCTATAAAAAAAATTTTACTTATTATTATTATTGTATTCAAATAACACTATCACTATAAGGTAGGATAATTTATAATTCAGAATATTCAAAAAAATAATTTTTAATGATTAGATTGTAATTGAATTTGTTAATCAATTTTTATCCTTGAGAATGATGGAAATGACTGAAACGTAAGTGTGAAAAGAAATAAACATGTTGAGACTATCTTTATTTTTATATTTGTTGGTTGTATTTTTTTTATTATAATTCATAACAAACCAGTATCAAACAAGAAATTAAATTATATGTGTAATTTTAACATTTTTCATTCGTAAAAGTAAGATAGACATACGAACATATAACAGTTTATTAAAATTTACATTTTGATTTATTTACTCAATTCTATGTTGTTATAGAATCTATGGCGAAAATACTATGAATGCTTGTTTGGTGTTAATCATCCTATCAATTGAAACGCTTAAGTGAAATTATATAATAACCATGTTGGCATGATTCTGTTGACCGCACCCCTCACCACCATCTTCATAATTTGCTAATAATTTCAATTTTATGAATTCAGTAGTTCCTTAACAACATGATACAGTAAATAACTAAACTGCATTATCTAGAAACGGAAAAGTTTGGTAGAAGCGTAATCAAAATTGAAAAAAAAATGTATAAAACATACATTAACAACACGATAAAGTACATAACTAAATTGCAGTATCTAGAAATGGAAAAGTTTGGTAGAAGCGTAATCAAAATTGAAAAAAAAAAATGTATAAAACCTATATTAACAACACGATAAAGTACATAACTAAACTGTAGTATCTAGAAAATGTGATATAAAGGCAAGTGGGTACTCCAGTGGTAAGACACTGATGTTTCTCACAGAGGCAATACTTTCTCTTATTAATTTTTCAAATGAGCCATTCAGTTGACAAAATGACTTACTGAAATCCCTACACAGTCTATCCAGTAATTACATAGCAACCATTTCGAATTAACAGTTAACAGATTGGCCAAACGGAAAACCGCCGGTCTAACTCTAGTTAGTACCGATCGTTTGTTTATGCGGTTTTTGTCTTCTTTCACACCTTCTTCGACTTTGTATGTTAAATATTCTATTAAGAGCAATCTTTGGTTTCCTAAAGGTACGTAATACGTCTATGTTACAACTCTTATTATCAGAAATGTTTTAAAACTGAAAAACAAATATTTTTCCTCTTATCTTCTCAAGTTAATAATCAAATCCTTTCATAATTTATATTTATTACTTTTTCTATACTAGTAAAAATCTAAAATGGTTAAAATTATTTCAAACAAACAGAATCAAAGGTAGTGTAGGAGAAGATTTCGCCCTTCCAGAGTATTAATAGGAGGATAAGACCTATCTGATATTAAAGAACATTTTATTTTACATTGATAATGTAAAAATTGTTAGAGCCGTTTTCAAGAGAGTTACAAAAATATATCCTGTAACACTTTCAAACGTTGTGAAGTTAAATAAAGAATGTTAAATAATATTTTAAAGGAAGTTTTTTAGCCTCAACGTATTAATACGTTAATAATAGATAATATATTATTGTACATTAATACACACAATAAAGACAAAAATATAAGAGGTGATGAAGAGTTTTGCTAGGAGTGCATCAGCCTTATGGGATTGCTTGCAAAAATATTAACCATCCCTTCTATGGTGGTGGCCTTTTTTCGTTTATTTACAAAAACATAGAAATATATAAGTAGAATAAGTAAAGAAGTAGATATAAAGTTATATAAGCTAAGAGCAGTAATATAAATAATAGTACTTAGATATGGTAAACATAACTAATAAAGTGGGTGAGGGAGAATAATAAGGAAACAGAGGAAGTATGGTAAAAATAATAATAATAGTCTTTATTTATATAAATATATTTATTTATATTTAATAGCATTCTTTACATTATTTACATCTACTTTTTCTTTATTATACATGTATATGGATCATCTTTTTTTAAGGAATATTAAAGTCTTTAACGAGGACTGTTCGTATTTTGGTTCACTGAGAGTTCACTTATCTTCAACTTCCAGTATTTTTTGTCCTCGGCTTTCCGTGACCACAGTGTTCCTTCTACCTTCTTTATCTTGTCTACCCATCTTCTTCTTTGTCTTCTTCGGTTCCTTTTCATTTCTAAGGGATCCACTCAGATAGTTTCTTGGCCCAGCTTTCGTCGTTCTTCGTCATTAGATGCCCAGCCCATTGCCATTTCATCTTCTTGACGGGCCTGATTACATCCGTGACCCCGGTCTCCATTGTTCTTTGGCATGTTTGAATCTTTTTCTCATGACGCTTGTTGAGGGACCATGTTTGGCATCTATACGACATCACAGACAATATACAGCTATTGAAAGCGAATGTTTTTAAAGGGTGACTGATATTGTTGTTCTTCGTTATCTTTTCTCTTTTTTTATTCCACTTATTCACCATTTCTGGCATACGGGGTTCGGCAGCACTGGGGTAATGCGCGCTAGGTTTACGCATGCCACTGCTACCAATGGTTTTATTTATTATTATTATTACTAATTTTATAATTATAAAAAAATATTTATTTATAGGGATTTAACAGTGGTGCAGCCCTGCGCTTAGGTGAGCGCCTTTAGATGGGGCTGCACCTTATCCACCTGCATCCGTCCGAGTGCATCCTCCAGCACGCAGCCTGGTCCAGCCCTACTGGTCTCAGTCTACGTTTACTTCTTCACCTTAATCATTTTGTATTCATCATTATCATTCATAAGCTCTAATATTTCCGCCAAGGCAAAAAAATAATAAAAGGTAGTTAATATACGAAAATTTACGGAGAAGGTCCAAAACCAAGTACAACCAATTGTGAATTACAAAATATGTTAGCAGAAATATTTGTAACTTATCTACTAAAATATAAAAAAAAAAAAAATACTTTTTGTAGAAAAATTGAACTCAATCATAATCAGAAAGTTGGAATCGCCTGAAATAGCATCATTTGTTGTTATCAAATACCACTTAGGAAAATGAAGCGCAGTTATTTCCTTAAACTGAACAATAATTATAGTCCGTGGGACGTGACATAAATTTATGAAGGGCCGAAGGGTGCCAAGGGAAGGGGAAGTCTATTGAGTGGAGTATAATCAAAGTTGCTCGTGATCAAGTCGATAACATTAAGGTGGGAAAATTTCCTGAAGCAGCCGTGGGGTTGGGGTGCAACCATTCAATAAACCCCATTAATACAACCTTCATGGCACGCGAACTCTGACCCGCCTCTCTCTGCCTGCTCTATCTAATATCATACAGGTTGTATGTCTTTTTAAATTTATTTTCCATCAGAAAAAATATAGTTATATATGAATATAGAAGTTGAAGTGGGTCGAGAAATAAATCTGACAGTAATGAAATCAACCTGTGCTAACATTTCGCTCTAAAGGTTCATTTTCCTTAACAAATATCTGTCGTGCAAGTAATTCCATAACAATGAAAAAGTATGGAAGTTCTTGTTTCCACACTAATAGTGAATCCAATCTAGCTTTCTGTTTAATTTGGTGAATAAATGATAAAAACTGATGACAGCAAACAACTTTCACCATAGAAAAATATGAGAAGATGGTCAGAGTTGCGGTCAGAATGATAAACATTTATTTGTGCCGACGTTTCGACCTGAATTTCAAGCCTTCGTCAGGGCTGAAAAGCAACAACCTTAATTCTGAGAAACATAAAAAAATCAGACAATTTTACATGAGACTAAATCTGCCATTATCAATTGTTAAAAAATACAACTTATAAATTGTAACATTGTGAGGTAAACCGATATAGGCCGATTGGTAATAAAGGAATAAAAACTTTTTCAATACATTGGCATTGTTGGTAACGAGCTCGCAGACAAAGCTGCCAGAGAGGCACTCACGCTCCCTGGCCGAGACACCGCCGTTCTCACCCCATCAGAACTCAGTACACTCCTTAAATTACAAATATTATAAAGATGGCCGGCCAAGTGGGATGAAAGTTCACCGAATAAATTAAAAGAAATCAAAAGATCAGTAAAACCATGGTCGACATCCTTCCTCAACAGCCGCAGGGAGGAGCTGCTCTAACCCGCTTGAGAATAGGTCATACTCTTCTCACCCGATCAAAAAACTGCCACTTCCAACGTAAAAATATTGTCAGTTCATTCTTACGATTAGACATATTGTTGAAGAATGTACTCACTATTTGCCAAAAATAAACAGGATAGGACTGACCCCAAATTTATCAGAAGCTCTCACAGATGAGAAAGCTAAAATTACATCATTGTTTAAATTTTTAAAAGCACATCGCCTTCTTTCTAAATTATAACTCCTTTTCGATTTTAATTTTTTTTTTAATTTATTATTTTTATTTTATTTATTATTAATTTTTAGCATATCAGAGGGTTTATCGTCTTTAAGCAATAATAAACAAACAAACAAGCTTTTTCAATCATCATGGAATAAAGCTTTTAAGTTTTATTTTCGATCATTAAAAAAACACAACATTAATTTGCAGTGTCGACAGTGATGTGATTTTGATATTGTATTATACAATTAAAGGCGGAAGATTGACCGCAGTCAGACAGCGTAATTCTTAGGAATCTGAGAAACAAAGTAATCGTGGAAAATGTTTCCGATCTAGTTTTTTTTTGTGTATGGATGCTTATGTGCGGTTGAAACAGAATGCTCATATTTAAATGATACTTTTGTTGTTATATTTATGCGTTCACGTTTCGGTGTAGATCAGAATTACCTAGAGTGTAAAACCATGGATGCAGGATAGTGTCGATAACTATTAACTCCGAAGAGGAAGAAGATACCATTCACTTCTTGGTAATCTGTAATCAAATATTTTGGGCAGTGGACCTGCTCTTCGGAATAATTATTCAGTTTATTGAAAAGACTCTTATTGGAGAGCTCTTAGAAACTATGTACGACGGGCTACACTTCGAAAGAGCTCAGTTTGTCAGCAAGTGAGGGACCAATACCATACTACAATTTGATATTATTTTGTTTCTTTTAATGCAAACATATCATTGTTATAAATTATTGACAAATTAAGTTATTATCATTGTTTTTAATTATAGACTTGAAAAGGCAGATTCGCAGGCCAGACTAGCTACAAAGAAAGGTTAAGTCGTAACATCATGAACAATCAAAGATGTTATTTCTTGGATCAAAGAAATTGAATGGTAAGGGTGGCTAGATGTCAGGTTCACCAAGAGAGACAGCAATTGAAGAATGGTCCAGCAGACAGTTAAACTTCCAACCAGAAACCTGAATTTGCCACCAAGAGAAGATGTAGTTATAACCCGTCTCTGGATAATCCATACTCGACTCCCCCAGGTTCATCTAATGAAAAAAGAAGATTCACCGATATGTCGCTACCGCGGAAACGATCTCACTGTGAAGCACTTTCTCTCTGAATGTATTGAATCGCACCGATTCTCTTCAGATTTACAGAAGATGAACTTTTTAAAATATATTAAAATCTATGATCGCATTTAGTCTAATTGTATTATATTAGTCTAATTATATAAGAGGATGCATAATTTAATATAGTAATTTACTAACTATGCCAATTGTAATTGTAACTTTGTAAAATGTGAATTGTAATAGTAAATTTGCAATTTTAACTTTCTCACTTTGTAACTTTGTAAATATGTCAATAGTAACCACTAACCTTGTAATTCCAGTGTAAATGACCCTAGTGGTCGAAACACTTAATAAAATAAATAAATAAACAAATTATTGACTTTTGATTTTTTAAAGCATATAATTTTTTTAAAGGTTTATTATTAATGCGTTGTGGTTAAAATTGTTCGTAGGCTTCGACAGACGGATATTTGTGTTCTTAATTGTTTGAATAAATACAGTTCATTCATTCATATAATTAAATGCTATGAGCTCAATAAATTGTATCATTTATGGGGTTTTATTTCTTAAAAATTTAGTAAATATATTGTATTTTAATAAATATTAGTAATTTTTAAATAAATAAGATCCACTATAAATAAATAAAGTACTGATTTATAATTATTTTGTGTCTAATTAAATTACATTTGTTATAAGTTGTTAAGAGACATTTATTCATAGGCTTACAAGTATAGGATATATTTAAACAAATTCTGTGAGGTTAGGGTTTAAAGTAGATGATTGTAAAAGCAAGGGCAGGCCCCGACTGCACCCCAATCTATGAATTGCTGTTTTACGGTCCACTCAAACTAGATAGATGTACTTACCCCCGATTGGATCCACCCTTTACAGCCAGTTCAATTAAATCACTCATATTATTAGATTAAAGTATTAACTAATTATTTTCAGAAAGTATCAAATAAATTAAATATAAAGATTTGAAGGAGAAGTAAC
This sequence comes from Halyomorpha halys, assembly GCF_000696795.3. Lineage (NCBI taxonomy): Eukaryota > Metazoa > Arthropoda > Insecta > Hemiptera > Pentatomidae > Halyomorpha > Halyomorpha halys. The sequence goes on from NW_027110335.1 coordinate 285,358, forward strand.
AGAAGCGCAATCTTACATCTAATAAAGTGAAGAAAATTAATAATGAAAATAAAGAGACAGAAACTCTTTAGTTATTTTGTGTCACTCCTTTAATTCCATACTTTTATGGAGAGAATTTAAATATTATGTCACTTGAGATGTGATGCCTCGTAACTCAAAAATAAATAAATAGACAATGTAATTTTAGTACTTAAAAAAATAACAAGAAATCAAACGAGACAAATCACGTCTCAGCTATTAGTACAAGAGCCAGATGGAAAAACAGTCAGTTATTTCGCTCCAATTTTTATTAATTTAATGACAACTAGGTATAATTACTGGTCAAAATTGATGAGTCTGTTAAGTATAGTTAGGAGGAATATAAAATTGTGGCTATTTCAAGAAGTTTAATTTTTCATTTCAAGATCCATATTTTTGAAACTACCAACAACATTAGAAAACCCAATAAACATTATTTAAAGAAGATTTATTAAATTTATTTAAATATGATACCTAATATAGCTTTTTACGGTCAATAGTTTCCAGGATTTTTTAAACAATAATATTTCATGAACAATATACTGAAAAATCATTAGTTAATAAATTTATTGTGGGAAATCTTTTTTCTCAGGAAACATGAGACGTATAGATGCCTGGTAATACTCAAACTAAAGCTAGTTTAATGTGATATTATGAAATTTATGACGTTTATCTTTCCCGTTTGGTTTTCATGAAATTTGCTAAAATAAATTATAATAATTGTTAATATCTAGTAGTTCGAACAAAACGTTTGCTTTATGAAAAACAATACCTCAGTAACTATGAGCCGTACAGATGCCTGCTAATACTCAAATTAAAGATTGTGTAATGTATTATAAACTAGTCCATAATGTTTATCTTCGTAGGGGTAGTAGTTTTAATGATATTTGCATTTGTAATTTTATCCCAACAATTAGAAATCAATTTATTTTGGAAATTATCCTAGGAAGATAAACGTAATAAGCTACTTTATATGTACTATATTTCCTATAATAAATTCAGATTTTCAGGACATTTTTTGTGTTGCTTTAAAAAAAAAAACTATATCTCGGGCCCTATTAAGCGTTAGGGCCCTTATTTTAATAAATTTCATCTACTTTAAATAATATTCTATTATGATTTTTAGTGTTGAAGGTAGTTTCAAAGATATGGAGCACCGAATAAAAAATCATTTATTTTATTTATTTTTTTTTTACGATTTTGAAACTGCTGCCATTTTTTATTCCCCTTCATCAAAGTCATAAAGTTTTTTTTGACGTACCACAGCTTAAACAACGATATACAGTAAGGGTAAGTTTGGCAACAACATAAATTTCACAAAACTCAATTTGTGGAGAATTTATTTATTACTCAAAGGAGAGTAAAAGTTTTGAGATGCGCGCACAGCCCTAGATTTTTGCTTCATGAATAATAAATTGTGAACTATTCCGCTGTAGTCTATTGTCTTTTGACGTTGATACATTTCTCCCAAAGAGTGGAGAGACCATTGCCAGGCTAATGGGGGACTGTGTCAGTGATAAGTGGCTGAATTAGCAGAGCTCTGAGGAGGAAGAGGGACAAGTTTGTCTAAAGGATGTTGAAGGATCAAGTCCTCGCGAAGTAGGCAAACAATGAGCTTAGCACGCCAACGCTAATAACGAACCTTTCTTCACGCTTATCACTCTCCGAGATTATCCTTCATTTTAAAGTGAACCGTAGTCTTCTCCTTTGATAAATTTTTCGATCCTTACACGTTAACGTTAGTTCGATAGCACTATCCAAAGAATCAATGGTCACAAATAAAAAACTTATCTTTGAGGTGGAATTTCTGATCACACTTTTTTCCCCAAAAGTCTAATGTTTCAGTTTTGAAATAAATAAATCAACCCGAAAATTAAGGTATCAATTTTAATAAAAAAATATCCATTTAGTCTCACTTTTTTGTTTTAACTCCTACGTTTTGGCCATTCCGGCCATTCTGAAGGATATTATTTTTATACCAGTTATTTATTAGTTATAAGTTACTTTTCCTTTTCTAAACTCTTCCTCTTAAACGCCCTTCTAAATCAATAATATTGCTGGAAAAATTGACAATATTATTTCCCAATAAGTTCACAAATAAAAGAAAAAAAAGCACACAGCTTGTCATTTATACAACTTAACTGGATTTATTATATTATAGTTGGCGAGGGAAAGTGAACAAGTATTGTTGTAAGAATACTCTATATATAATTTTTTTTGGGAGTGGGTGACTAAGTGGTAAGGCACTGTGTTGCTAACTCCAAGGACCTAGGTTCGAATCCAGCTTTAGCAAATAATGCTTTCTGTTTCACTATAGCCGTGAGTCATCCCTCTGGGGTTCACTGTTAATTGGGTAAAAATCTGGCGGTCGAGGGTGATTGTGACCAAATGACCTTGCACAACTGTTTGTGTAGTAACAGTGCTTCCTTACAGAGTACCGCATCCTTTCTGGGTTGTAGTGGTGTAGATTTAATTTTTATTTAATTATAATTAAATTGCGAAAGTGAACACGTATTTTTTTCAAAGAAAGATTGAAATAATTTTTAACTCTTATCTTCAGCGGTAAATACATTTCAGATTAAAAGTTAATGGTACAGCGGGTACAATGGAGTGTTCATTTGTGTTGGCTTTGTGCCAGTCTATCTCTGATTCCGTGTCATTGTTTTCCATGCTATTTTTGAATTCACTAGCTTTTTTCTTGGTTCATTAGCTTTTAAAAAAATTAGCGGAGTGTAGGCAAAGCGGTTAAAGAAAACTTTTTTTTTTTGTTCGAATAAATATTTCTTACACAATGAATTAAAACTGTTTTAAGCTTCATCAATTAAAGTTGAATCCGAATCAACAATAATTGTAATGAAAAGTATACAATGATTTATTTTTGAATTTTTTAGAAAAATTGAAATGAGAAATGATTGAACAGAATATTTTATAATTTTGAATTTCAATTTCCACTTAGACATTAAGAACTTAGGTACATTGAAACGATAAGCCTCAAACGTTGAGTAGACAGGGTTGAAGTTTTATCTCGACTAGGCGACCAACCTCAATATTTAGACAGACTGGCTAACATTTAGGGTTAAGCTCACCAGTTATTGACATGTACCAGTTGTTGAAAGGTCATGCTTTGGTTTTAAATATTAAGGGTTTGGTGCCAATAACCGTTCCAAAATTGGCACCAGTTGAAAGCAGGGGGTTTGGCTTAAAAACTGTCCCCAATTTTGAAACGGTTGTTGGCACCAAACTATTAAATTAAAATTTTTTTTTTTAATAACCCATATTTATGAATTTCATTTATAGTATTTAGCATGAATATATATTCCGGTCCTGCACTGTTTCCTTCTTCTGTAGTGACCTACATTTTAAGGAGTTTTTGACTTGTATTTTTGTTGTAGTGGGCGTTCTTCGACTTATATAATGTGCTGGGGCACACATTAGTTTTGAAATTTAAACTAAACCTAAAAAAAAAATATTTATAATAAATCTTGGCCTGTCAATAAATTATGCAATTAACCAACCTTTTGCGAGTAGAGGGTTCTATTAAGATATAACTATACATCTCATTATAATGAGGATTACAAGTTAATCTTAAGTACATGACTTTACACTATATTATGATAATTACATATTTAAAAAAAAAAAAATTAAACAATTAAAGACCACGCCAAAGGTATTTTTATATCTATAATTATTTTCCTAAAATGTGTCACATTTTAGTGTACCCTACTTAGCAGTTAATGTCTGTTTAAAGTTGAATTTGTGTACGTTTATGTGCCTCAGCTAACTATCCACAAAATGTCATAAAAATGAATTTTCTATAAGTTTTTTTTTTTGCTTTTCTGAATCATTTCTAAATTGTATGTCAACATTTAGCAAGTAACTACTGATTTAAATTTCGTATCGTAGGAACACAGTTTTCCAACAAGTAAGCGTAAAGAACTAATATATTAATCATATAAAATTTAATATATCTTAAAACCGTAATATATCGTAAAATTGTAAAACAGCTAATAAAAGCTAATTTTTTTTTGTAAAAGATGAAAAATATAAATGTTAAGAAATGCCGACTGAAGGCCATGGTGGCATTAATTCGGAAGAAGGAAGATCAAAAGTCCCTCCGGTCTTTAATCATATAAAGGAATGTGCTATTATCTCCAAGACGGATGGACCCTCTCTCTTGATATCTCTTTTATCACATTCTTTCTCTTCCCTTTATTTATAGAAGTATAAAACATTTCTGTCGGCGATTCGGTCTGCTCTTCGCCTTTGGGAGTAGTTTCTCTTTTAGAAAATATAAGCAAATATCTCGAATTGTAAAACTTAGAAAGGGTTTCCTTATGTTTAAAACCCCTTTCATTTTTTCAATACAGTAGTATCCCGCGAATAACATAATTACAAATGAAAAGTGCTTCTTGAACTTATTGCGAACTCTGATGATCATTTATTCAAGTATTTCAGTTATCTATCTTTTTTAAATCTTTATGAAATTTTGAAGTCGTATTTATTATTTTTTTGTTTCACTTGTAATAACAATTAAAACTATTAGGGTCATAATGAGGGTGGGGCGATTTATCAAGGTTACTGTACCTTGATAAATCGCCCCACCCTAAACCAACGGTTGTGCAATGAGGTGATTTAGTCAGAATTTTACTCTGTTAAGGTTTACTTCATGAGTGGATGCAGGAGGGCTCCCGAACCCACAGGCTGACTCACGGCTACAGTGAAACAGGAATTATCTACCAAGGCCGGATTCGAATCCAGGTCCTTGGAGTTAGTAGCATAGTGCCTTGCCACAGAGCCACTCGCTCTCACATAACATATTTGAAGAATATAACCTATATACATAACCTTTAAAAAAAATGTATACTTTCTAAACTATGAACTAATAATGTTTTTGTTTTTTTCTACTGGATATATCAAGATTTTCAGAACCTTATCGTTATCATGTTATATCGTTTGAGAACTTTCGAGGGATATAGAGAAATAATAAACGAAAATTAAATTTCTATAAATATAGAGTCAGGATGTAAACGTATTTAAATATTTTTAATTAAGTGTATATTGATTAATGAAATAGAAACTAGATGTTTTTAAAATTAATTATTTTTAATTAAAATGTAAACAAAAATATTTTAAATTATTTATATTTATTTTTATTGTTAAATTGTTAAAAAAATTATTGCAAATGTTTGATAAATTCATTAAGGATTTAAATATATTTCACTAAGCCTAACTGAGAATATTGATCCAAGAAAATCATTGACTATTAGATTAGACACATAACCGAATATATTAAAATCAACTTGGGTTAAAAAAAAAAAAAATATATATTTTTGTCATGAACAGCCTTATATGAAATAAATATAATAATTATTGATATCATATTCTTAATTTATACCATATATACTTCATAGATATACTGGATGATACTAATTTTTTTTTTAAATATAGGTTTATAAATATAACAATTATTTAACAAATATAGCACATGAATATTTTGTTAAATGAAGATAGTGTATGGAAAGAGACAATGAAAGGTTTTTTGGTAGCGCCCTCAGTAGCGGTTTTTGTTGTGGCTACTTAGTGGCCTTTGAGGACAGTTTCCCAGTTCTCTAATTGGACAATTTATATAAATTAGTCCGGCTTTAAGAAAATCCGAGGTAGGAGAGAAATAATAGTGTTAAAATGTTAAGTAATTGCCCCCTAGAGTGTAGAGAATTAATTACTTAACTTGTCCGATTATCCCTTATTTAATTAAAGGGATAAAAAATATATTTAGGGAGTGGTTATAGCGTAGGGATATAAGTAATGACAAGATTATGACACTGTAATTTTCTTTGTGTTTCCAACACAATTTAGTCTTTCATAATCGGAACTGAACGCTGAACGGGGGTGTTCGGATTAAAGATAATATTAAGAAAAGTGTTAAAAATTCAACAATATGAATTTACATAGCTATTTTTATTTTAAAATTTGACAGTTTGAAGTTTTACAAAATTAATCTTTTTTTTAAAAAAAGTGTAATTTTTTTGTTTTTCGTCGGATGCTATGAGTCTTATAACACCGCTGGTCACTAACCCTATTTTAGGTGACTATACTTTTGTAATCTTTTACATCCCAAGCAATGCTAAGTGGTGATTTTTTTTTTTCATCGGCGCGACAGACCATGGAGGTCCAAGGCCTCGCGTGATGTACTTAAGAAAGAAATACATCGCGCGTTTCCTGACGTGGTTTTCATAGGGTTGGTTCGTCACTCCCACGCCTATTTTTGTGAGCGCCACCCATTGCGATTGTGAGTGAGTATTGCATAATTATTTTGCTTGAAAAAATCTCGGGTAGGGCCGGGGCTCGAACTCTCAATCTATGGGTTGGCAGACAGGCGCGTTACCACGCTGCTACCGTCACCCCCAAGTGATGATTTAACTTGTTAAAATTATAAGATTGTTAAATAAATCAAATTATATCCATGTTCAGTCTCACTCTATATTATTTCATAAACAGTCTAACGTTTCGGCCAACTTTCCTCGTTCTCATCGGCTCCTCCGTCCTCATTTTTGACCCATAATAAAGCCTGCTCCTCTGTAAACAGCTATCCCACATTCGCTCAAATGTCCATCCATATTTCTTTTGTTTTTGAAGCATTAATGAGACCAGTACTATGAGCTTCCTCTTGTAGGTCACATACCTTCTCCTGCTTGTCTCTTAATATTTGAGCAAAGTAGCATAAAAAAGAGTTTAAGATGTATTAAACCATATGCATCATCTGGCGACGTGGTGCAGGATATGTGTGGCGAAATAAGAATTTCATTTTTCAAGATAACGACATGCAGTTTTAGAATTAAACATGAATTTTTTTCAACATAGTGAAAAAAATTCTCCAGCTTCCGAGTCACTCGTAAAATTTTCCACAAAACTCTCTTGAATTATATTAGTAAATCTCCATTAAATTTAAAGGGACACCGCTTATTACTCAGTTCATTTTTTTCAAATACATGGTTAGGAGCCCTGCGGAACCCCCATGGTATTCGCCATATATGGGTTTTCGCGGAATGATGTAAATTCACCGTGACTGTTTGCGTTGAGCAAACATTTTCTAACAGTACCTACCTAATATGTAAATCATACTAACTAAAGGGCGCTTGTAGAAACGGAAAATGTGAGTCGACAATACAGGGGAAAACAGGATTGGATTTCTGCGGGCGAAACTGAAATGCATGCCTACATAGGGCTTTTTCTATGCAATGCACTGTATTAGAAAGATATGGCGTTTTCAGAGCCTTACATTTAGAATAATCATATTCGGAACACGGTTTTCCCACATTTCAGCTTATCTCAGATGTGATGACACGTATATTTGAGATACGTGTTTCAATCTCTACGATAGGATAAACCAGCTCCGATTCGGGAAGTAATAGATCATCAATGGAATCGAGAGTACATACAAAAATATTTGTAATATAAAATATTTGTTGAACCAGCCTTAACGAGATGACTGAATGGCCCAACATTTTTAAGCCCTCAGTCTAAAACGAGTTTAGAAATTATGTCTTGGAAATCATTGAGGATAAGAATGGTGCTGGCGAGATATTGACGCGGAAGAAGCAACAGACAGGGTGCAACCATATTACAAGAATGGGATAATTAATCAGGTTTTTTTTCTATCAAATAATTTTAAAATTCATTCCTTATACCATTTATTCTCCCTAAGTGGAATAATAATACTAGGATTAATGAAAAATGCAAAAATTCTATTGGGGTATTCTACGGGTTCTGACATTCCAAGGATGGGAGGGGTTATTTACAGAGTTCCACACTATTCTAACCATGATGGGGTGTCAAGTTTCCATTTCGTGGGAGGACTATAGAAATAAAAGTCGGTTCCCCAGGCCGGATTCGAACCGGCGCCGCTGCAGTTTGCAGTTCCGATGTTGCAAAGATCCACGCCCCGACTTTCTCAGCTCCAGACGGCCTTCTAACATGTCAACTTACACGACTTATAATCTTAGTAGAACATCTTACCATTTTCACCTATTATGTAGTTTCTCTATCGTTCACGGTCCTAACAGACCTTTTCCTAAGATATGGAATATGAGCTTGAGCGCCTTGTCGAAGACAGAAGCTTGCCGACTGCTGCGTATTGATTTTTAGTTGTGTAGGAGCGGACTGGAGAGAACAATGCCCGAGGAAGGCTATCAGATGTGCGTGCCTGGCATCTCCCCCTTTAGTCATAGCATTACCACGTCCGGCTAAGCGATGGTCACACCCGCCAGATGTCGCCCCTATCTAAACGGCCTCATCTCACTCCCTCTCCTATCTATTCGATTTGAGAACTCTATTAAACTGGAAAATTTATGAGAACATGATGTCAAGCAAAAATATAACTATTCCTTACTGCATATCTCAGATTCAGGTTTCAGGAATTTATCCGAACGAATTGAGTTGTTCTTGGCTTTCAAGTAACTAGACTTATATAAGGACTGTTTTAGAGTTTATATATTTACATGGTTTTTTTTAAATAATGTTTTTGTTCCTTATAAAAAATTATAATGATTCAATTATTTATAAAATAACGTTATACCGTTGATTTGGGAATTACTCTTGTCGAAATGCAAACTTTACCAAAGAATTTTTGTTGGCTATGTTTTTCTTACATAAAAGGAATATTTCCATATTTATAATTTTCCAAATTCATTTCTTACTAAGGATATTTTAAGAAGTATTGTTAAATTAAACGAATCAATTACTGAAATTATTAGTTTATTAAGTTAATAATTATAATAGTTATATTTTTATATTTATAGTTTGTAATAGTTAATAATTTTTTAATCAGTTCTATTTATTTTATTATGATAAATGTCCTCCTATTCATATTCCTATTCAACGTTAGAACACTTAAACCAAATTCAGTTTGCTAGTGAACGAGTATGTTGGCGTTTAAAGGCGTAATCGTGGTCATCAAAGTCTGTTTAAATTTGATTTTCTCAAAATTTTAAAGTTAGCTTTTTGGATTTAAAGCCATGATTTTCAAATTTTAAAGTTATGATTTTCAAATTTAAGGCCTAAATTTTGTTCAAAATATTATTTATTTTTAAAAATTTAATACTGATTTTATTTTATTTCCATCATCAATTAGGGTGACTCATATATCAAGACTTAATCCTAATTTATTCAAACCTTAATTGTACAAAGAGCATTCTTAGAAAATACAGTCGACTGTTCATTGGCATGTTTAACAGAAATAACAGATTAAAAAATTATAACCCACAATTAAACACTCCTTCCCTGAGTATATAAAATAACAGGTTAAGTAAAATATTATTGGCAGCAATGGCACAGGTAAAACTCAGATCCATGCTCCACTATTGCTGAAATCCCGAGTCACCGAAAGGTGAGGAGGGGTAGTGGGGAGTAACATGGCTCAACTCAAACCGAATTTAGTATACTTTAATTATATATACAATTTCTATCTTCGAAAAATTCTTAGTGTTGTAGTTATATGCGAAACTTTGAAAAAAAGTTGAAAATTTGTTTTTCTGTTTTCGTTGTGAAGGAGAAGGTTGGAAATATGACAAACCGAAATTTGGGTTAAGCCCTTCCAAAAAACTTCTATAAGCGGCAAGATGAAAATTTCTATTTTTTTTTCCGGGGAACCCTTTGTAGACTCCACTGATTTGGATCTATATGCTGACATGTAGTACTGGTATAATTCTAATAATGTCTGACGCTGATTCCATGTGTTTCAATCAAACATTTTTCGAATGTTAATATTAGCTCAACTCTACACGATTGCTTACACCTGACCATTTCTAAAGTAGAAATAGTGGCCAAATTATTCCCGGAAAAGTGAAAGGACCAAAATTACCAGACGACACTTTAAGGAATCTGATAGGAAGATGGATATGATACCTCTTTTACTAACACCTGAAATAAGTTGCGAGCCAAAATGTATTTATTGTTCAGGTCTTTGTTTGCTTGATTTTGGTAAGTGGTCCAAAACATCATTGGACATCAACGCCATTTATACCTAATTTTATTTTGTTTAATTTTATTTATTTTTTAAATTTGATTATTATTTATTTATTTTTTCTGTTCAATGTAATATTTTTGTCAGTAAACCTTTTGATTTTAAAAACAAACACTAATTCTATTGTTTCATTTTTGGATTGTTCAGTTATTTTTCATTTAGCCGTCATATTTCTAATATCGTTTGTCATATTTTTACTTTTTTTATCCAATAATTAACTAATTTAGTTACATTTTAATGGTATTAAAACCACCTTCTGATAATAATATTAGATTTTTATAATAATAATCTTCTACAAACTTTACCCTATTATGGATTACCCTACGAAGTAAATTAAAAACACAGAATTTGTTGTGTTCTTTAAAATATTAGTACTTCAAAACCATTGTTTTCCAAACAAACTGATCAAGCTCAATTCGTCGACTAAAAATAGCTTCGTTCATCCATCCACTTCTTGAGCAGCAGAACCCAACAAATCAATATTTATTAACTATTATATACAACTCCATCCTTTGATTGATATTTCTTGTTCTTTCCTTCTCCATTTAGAATTCCTTGTCGATCTGTAAATCTTTTTTCAAATATCAACTACTTCTTCACCTCCTTAAATCTGTCTTCTGATGAAATATCAAATATATGTATCAAAGTTTTTCATTACTCATCTTTACCTCTAAGATTTTTGGAATTTAGATGCGAATTAAAGACTCAAACACCAGTAAAAACTTTAAGAATTTATGTAAAATAAAATGTTATATCAACATTAAAACAATCTTCTAACAAACTAGAAAGCACTTAGCTGATGGCTAAGTTACTTAATGTCTAAGTCAGTAAAGTCTAATGAAGAAATCGTGTTTCCTTCTTCTACATACTGCTTCATATGTATACAAGAATCTGTATGGGGACGTTTAGACTGGATATGGAGGATTTCGACCTATCATATCAGAGTAGGTTAGAGGCAGGGTTAGGGAACACTTACCTAATTGGATGTATATATGAAGTAGGAGATTTTAAGGAAGAGAGATTATGTCCAATAATATTGTAAGTTGTAGTAGTGGGGGGTAACCAATGAGAACTATGCAAGTACGGGAAGAAGGTGTGGACCGTGATGACTTCGTGGGAACCCAACATATCTTACATATAAATTAGTTGATGTGTTAGTATAACAGTTAAAAACCAATCCCACATGACCTGGTCAAGTAAACAAAGAAAAGACCGGTTGTGATGACCATATATGGTTTATAAATGAAGACTTTTCTTCGATAATAGTTGTTGAATATTATTAATAACAATAGCTTGCGATTTTCGCCGTATCACAACACGGTCTTTGAGATTATTATTATTTTTTTAACATTGTACAATTCTTCCTTAGCCCGCCTGACATCTGAATTCCCAACACAATGTGGTCACAGTACCTTTTGTTAATAGATAATGGTAGGATTTTGATCAATTCATATTTTACTTATCTAGCTTAAAAATGTTATAGCCTCCACAAGGTCTGAACAGTCTAAACTAAAATATGTACATTTTAGTAATGTCTATCATTTTTATGTGTTCTTTTGGCACCGACCGACAGATGTAGTCATCTAGTCGGACAATATTGGATGTAGTCTTCTAAATAAATAAAATAAAAATAAAAAATATACCACATGCTGCTATTGTTGCCCCACGAATCTCAAATCTAATTTACAAAACATTGTAGATATTAGGAGTGTAAAAGGTTTATGCAGGGGGCAGAAGAATTGTTAGAAACGCATTCAAACAATTATTGAAATAACTAGTTTATTGCCGCTTTCATTTTTGTCGAATTTTCTTAGAAAATAATGGACTTTTGCATGTCATCGGAGGAGAATGTAAGTGTATTTAAATCGATCTCATGAGCTCAGAACAATATTCTCGATAACTAAACTGGCATTTTCAGCAAAGCCAAGAAAAACCAACAGTGAATAATTGTGTAATATGTTTATGAGATTCTCGCAAGCATTATATATCACAATGCATAACTACAGTTTTTGGTAGGCTATGACTAAAACAACTAGGCCTTACCAAAGCCAACAACCAACGGGCGTTGATGACCAGGCTGTTAAACGCCCTTTCAAAACTAACAAACAAACAACAGTTTTTGGTGGAAAATGGAGCTTTGAAGATTTTAGAATTGTATCGGTTCGAAAAAACTGAGAAGCAATAAAGAAAACCTTCTTGGAATTCCCGAGTCCAGCTAAAGAATGACTGAAGAAAAGCAATTAAAAAGGAAACTAACCTGAGGTTGAGGAGTTGGGCTAGGGGAGAGAGTCCTGATGGAAAATATTTGATGAAGAGGTGGGGCTGAGATGCGTTCCGGGATCCAGCTAACTTCCAAGACCCTAGCTCTGGATATCTGATACTTTTGAAGGATAGATCGATTCCTCGGTTACTGGAAGAGATCTAAGAAACTTTTAATTATTATTAGTTATAAAATGTAACGGTTCCTATCTGAACCTAATTAAAGTTTCTTCCAGCGCCCACCTTCAGTGTTTAACTGGAATTATAACAGAAAGTTGTAATGATCAAAGTTAATATTATCAGTGCATCTTAAATCATTAATTTTCATAACACTTTTATAGGTTTTCTTTTTAACAATTTTTTCACGGCAACAATCGACTTATGGATTGTATCGAATGTCATCGTAAGAGAATGTGGGTGTATTTTATATCTGTTTCATAACTCCTAGAATATTGATCTTTAAATTATAAGCAAACAAATTCACTCGTTTCTAGCCTGGATTCTCCTTCATTATTTGATAATGATAATAATCTGAAAAGAAGATGGCATCGAAATCTTATCCTCTAAAAATGTTATTGGAGTTCAATCAATAGATAGATTGTCCCCATGTCCGTATTATGACATCGCATAAGTAACTTAAATTTATTTGTGTACATAAAAAATATAGTAAAAAAATATATTGTTTATATTTTTAATATGTTTGTAAATACAATAAATAAATTTTAATAAAATCTATTCAGATCTATATATATTTATTCTTCAATTCCAAATTTATTATTATTATTTCTCAGATATATTATTATAATTTTCTTTACTAACTTATTTTTATTAATTAAAATTATTCAATAGTTATAATTGCATTGTATTGTCTCATGCAAAATACACCCCTGGTTATTTATGATGCTATAAACATTGAACAAGTAATATAGAACAATTATTAAAAAAAAGGTAGATAGTAAAAGAGAAAAAACAAATGATACTTATATAATTAATAAAATAAATAACTAACGTATACAAATATAATTTCAGAAAAATAAAATAATTATCAGGATTATAAAAATATATAAATATAGAGTTTATGGAATGATGCCTTGCATCAGTCTTAGTAATGATGTTGAATTGCCTACGTTTTGAGCCACTGTACCAAAAACTATTTCAGTTGAACATGGGAAATATTCAAAAATTCAACACTCATTTCTTTGAACCAAAGAGCACGGAATAAAACAATAATTAAATATACTATATTATCTATTAATTAATTATGTATTTTTAAAAAGATTTTGTAAAATATAAATTATGCAAAGAAACTAAAAATTCTTAAATTCCATTTATAGATTTTAAATATATTTTTATATTGAATAAATGATAAAGAATGTTTCATCTGTTTATAATTTACCCTCAATGAATTAAAACATGTAAATTCTAAAAATATAGTTTTTAGGTTGAATAACAATCGGAGATCCAGTTTTGCATATCCGAAATGTTTTTCCATTATAAACCGGATAATCCATATGAGAGGATTACACGCCAGGATTTAGGTTTTATATACGTAAGCATGCACAAAGCGATTATTTAATTTTCAGGATTTCGACTGTGATATATATTTCCTGCCAATTTTCCTAGCTCTCTTACAACTTAAGGGCATAACTCTAGTGGTATGTGAATCTCTCTATTAATGCTTTTTAAGCAGACAAAATTCTGTTTTATCATAAAAAAATTAAATGACTAACAAATAAAATACTTTCATCGCACATTATTATTACAACTAATAATAAATGCTAATGATTGCTCGTGGTTATGCCAAGTTTACAGAATTACATAAAATCGACAAAAAAAAAAAAATTAATTAATCAATTCTATAATCTGTCGAATAAATTCAGGTCAAAATTGAAAACTTCTTTGAGGACTTTAAAATGTAAATAAAATTGTTTTTACGGCTTTGAAGTATAGTCGCATTGTATCCAAACGATTTTAATGTTAAAATATTAAGTAAGGCTTTTTTAAATTATGTAATAAGTTAATATAATGTAGAATATATGTAAATATATTTATAAGTAATATTGAAGGTATGTAGTTAAGATATTTAGTTATGTACCTATATTATGTGTTATAGTCTTTTGCTACTAGTTATTCTGTTTTTCCATTTAATCATTGTGGTTGTTATCTTTTTTTTTGTTCTTAGCCCTGAGTTATAAAGGGCTACAATTCTGGCCAAAACGTTGGCCTTAATAAATAAGTTCTGTTTATTTGTGTCCTTCACTGATCACGCCCCAACCACCATACCCTTAAATATAATCCACGGTTGACTCATAAAAAAATAATTATTATAGTTTTCATCATATATTTATAATATATTCAATATATATTTATATAAGCATAGTTCATCGAGTCGACCTAATTCTACCTAATGTAGATAGAGTAAGACTCTCATTGAAATTCGTGTAGAGATCTGGTGGCAAAAACCATTTCTAGAAAATCTTGCATTTCGTGCCATCGTACGGCGCAGCAGGTTTACCATTCCGCATGACAAACTCAGACAAGATCTCTAAATTTTTACCATGATAGGAGTGTATTATGTTTAACATCAAACGAGGTTAAATTCTTTTTTATAAAATTATTTTTAATAGAAAGAGATGAATAATTTTTTCAAAGAAATTTTAGCATTACTTCTGTATTTTTTTTTTTTTCAAAAATAATAATTGCAATTACTTCAAAACAACACTATCAAATTGATATAAACTTGTGCGTTGCTTAGGGTTGTAAAAAATACATAAAGTAGTAAAAACCCGACCTCGTTTGAGGTTTTTCTTTATTTCAATTATCTTTATCTACGTAGTAAATTCATAATTTGCAAAAGTTATTTTTATGAGTTGAAAAAACATAAATTCAGCTTTCCGGCAGTTTTAGTTCGGTAGCCATGTTTTATTACCTCTATGCAGTAAAATGTCTTTTGGATGGAAGACGTCATTGGTTAATTATAATAAAAAAAAAAAAAATGCCTGGCACTTTCTCTGGGTAATTTTGATATGTAGGATTTAAAAAACAAAAACATTGGCAACCTCTCAGGTTCTTATGCGATAAAGGGTAGTGATTAATTTCATTATACTATGTTGTATGGAACTAAATAAGTTATAATTTTGGAATAAAAATATCTAAATTTTTTATTGGGAAGGATTAAATCACCACGCATATTTGTTTGGTAGAATATTTTCTGAATCAGCCCTATCAATACATTTTCATGAAAAAATTTGTTGAGTGCTGATTATGAGGTAATTTCGGCGAAAGAAATTCTAATAAACTGCCAGTCAACTTTTGTTTTTAGATTTAAATGCTGGATTTGTTAAAACTCTGATGAATTACAGATGTGTAGGTAAAAAATGGAGTTCTAAATTTCTATCTTTTAATTAGGGCATAAATTAAGAATTTTAAAGTATTTTTAATTTTTATTATTTGATATAACTAATCATCTTTCATTATTAGTATTAATATACAACGGAAAAACAGAAGAATAAAATGTGTACTATAATTATAATTTTTTTTATACGTCAAATCTGATCCTCAGTATAGATTGAAGATTAGAACACTGTGAAATAAAATCCGACTTCAGGACTAAAAATTCCCAAGGGTGAAATGGAAAAAAAAAAAATAAAATGAGAAGTAAATAGGTATAAAAAGATAATGATGACAAGATACATATCGTTAGTAACTATTGACTGTCCCCATTTAATTTGACTCTGAAGCTCATTAATTTAGTCCGTTCGCAGCTTAGCCTCGAGTAACTGTTGACAGTAGTCCCTAACCAGTGTCTCTCAGCTCACTAATTCATCGGCTTATAAACCTCTGTTGTAAAAAAAATATATATAAAATATATTAGTTTATGTCAAATCATCACGTATTTCTATACGAGATCTGAGTAGAGAAGGGAATAAATTCAAATTTGAAATTTAAAGAAAAATATGCATAGTTTATTTTTAAGTAATTTTATTTTTAATCAATTATTACTCGATTAGTCGCTTTTAAACTACATTAGAAATAGATTCGTTTAGAATTTTTAAGCTCTTCCAAATACAAAACAAAATGAATAAAATAAATAAATAAACAGATTGAATAATAAAACAAGGAAAAAACTTCTGGCATTTAAATGATAATGCTCGTAGATCCTCTAGGTGTTTATTTGGTTGAATTATAAATTTAAATTAGATTATAGTTTATTTTAAATTCTTTTGTAAGTAATTATAATATGTAAGTTTTTATGGGATTTTATTTAAATAGTAAAATCATGTGTTTATTTATTCTTGCAGTTTTTAGTTTTATGTATTTAATATATTAAGACATAGTTAATTTATATTTAATAGTTGTCAAATTTTTTGCGGTTATACAGTTAACTAGAGTAACTTTTTGGGGTTAATTATTTTAATTGTGTTGATTTTTTTTAGTTTTTTATGTGAAATTTAAAATTATCTATGTCAATTTGATGAATCATTTATCAATATGAAATTCTCGATTTAAAGTAGGATTAGATACCCTATTATTTAGAAGGTAATCTTAACTTCTTGATACTATTAGTTAAGATCTTTAAATTGAAAGAATTTGACGGAAATTAAAAAAAAAAAAATGGTATTTAAATTATTAAACATTAGTATAAAAACAATTATAAGAAAAATAAGTAACAGAATTTATTAATTTTTTAAAGATTTATTTCTTATAATAATTACAGAAAAGTAAAAAGTAGTTTTCGGTAGTTTTGAAAAATGGGTTACTTGGAAAATATATCTGCATTTTTAATATAATTTATTTAATAAATGGAGCCAAGAATGAAAGTTAAAAAAAAAAATATATTTAAATGTAGTAATTTAAGAATGTAATGAAGAAATAGATTATAGAAAATTTTTAAAATAAATGTCATCAAAAATTTATTTGTCTACACTAGTGCACATTTGAATATTTTTTTTTGCAATTATAGAAAAATAACACAAGCTTGAGTGACACCCAAATGACTATATTAGTTTAAGAATTTCAAATAAGAAGAAGAATCAACGTTTCGGCCTTCGTTGGAGGGCTTATTCAGTACTACGAAAAACAAAATACTGTTGGCTGAAAACATAAGGATTTATGAGATGACAAGAGATATAGCTATATGAACAACATAAAATTAGAATCAGTAAGTAGCTTTATCAATGAAAGCAGCGTCATACATGTGCTAATCATCATGTTAATAGGCTCAGATGCATTAGAGCTTATAGTAACTAGTTTGACCACTAATTATAGCTCGCCTACTTAACTTTGGGGAAAAAAAAAAAAATGAAATTTTTAAGGTAGATTTGCTTTAATAATCGAAGGCTTGGGAAACAAGAATTGACAGTTGTTATGCCAGTAGTACAATAACCTTTGAATAATACAAAAAGAACATACGGAGAAAAAGCTCGGGTTTATATTCCCTGGTTGGTACAGCTGTGTTTTGCTCCCATGATTACTAAAGGAGAGAATGCCCCTGGGAGCCAGCCTAAAAGAAATGGCGAGCCCCGTTGCACACCAACTAGATCATAATTAAACAGGGTGAGAAAATCCTTTTTATTCCATCCCTTTTCCCTTCTTGTTCCTTTCAGCTTTTTCCCTCATTCACCACAACTTTTGAGATGTGATCTTGTTTGTTTCTCAAGGATAATTTGAGTTATGGAACCATTTTTTATCGAAACAAAAAAAATCTCATCGATTTTAATTATCTTTATTAATTAAAAAATTTTAATTATCTTTATTATTTAAATCGATTTTAATTATCTTATTATTTAAAAAAATCTCATCGAGTTTAATTATGAGCTTTGATAAATTTTATTGTTGGTATTATCTTTTTCATATTGGACTTACGATTCCAATTACATTATCTCTATTAATATTTGGCAGCTTTCACAAAATTTTACGAGTGAATATTTTTGCTATATTGGTTCACTTAGTCAAAATATAGTGAAGAAAGGATGCCTTTAAACCGGCTGTAGTTGGCAAGGTCGACCGTCCCTTGTTGCCAAGTAATCTCGTTAATAATATTGGTATAGATATAAATTTGATTTGTATTGTCTCATTTAATGATAGTTTAAAGCATTCAAATAATTGGTTTGAACAATATTTATTAATGAAGAACTAAAACAACAGGTAAAGGATCCCAAACATTTTGTTTATGTATAGAGGTTAGGATATTGAGTCAGCTCTAACTCACTTTCTACGACCCGCCTTATTTCGTGCAGGCATCTATATCACTAAAACTGTTACTTTTATAAATTAACATATATAAATTTGAATATGTCTTTCGTTGGTTTTGACACATAATAATGTTCCGGGAGAGAGGTGCGTAAAACACATGCCAATAGATCCACTAGTTTCGTGATTTAACTTCCCAATATGAGAGAAATGCTTTATTGACAGGAAGCAGATATAACTCAAAACATACTAATTTTTCTTTAAAGACAACATATATACAAACTATTTTTTTTCTTTTTATATAACCAAATTATATTAAATTTGTATTATTATTTTTTTTCTATTTCTTTAGTATTTTTTCGCTTTTTATTTTTTTTAGTTACTAACATTATACGCTTAATCCTCTCATTACATCCCATTCTGGTATATCTCATAGTTTCCTTTTCTGGTGATCCCTTTACTAAAAACTTATGGACTCATTCAAAATCGAAACTTTCGGTAAGCACACAAAAATAAAAATAAAGAAATGTAATAAATACATACAAATGTAGAAATGAATCAAAATAAAATAACAATACGTAATAATGTTGACAACAAATAAATAGGTTAAATTTAAATTTCTCAACAGCCTAGTGTACCTGAAGGTAGAATATTATGCTCTTTCAATATAAACAGTATCACAAAGTTCCTACCTCTTCCCTTTAATTTACAAAATATTTTAAAGTCTGCTCTGTCTGGAGTATGGGGCCACCTCACAGTTTGATAATTTCAAGTTTATTTTTATCCAATGCAGTCACAAGATTGTTGCCAGTCACGCAACATGCTTGTACGTATTGGTAGAAACAGATCTGGGGATATTTAAAAGGATGTTATTGTTTCTACTGAATCGTTTTTGCTGTAGTTTTATCTACTTTCTCGTTTTCAAAGAAATATTGTTCTAGGAGTATTTTTAATTTGACGTTATTTTTTAAATGAAATGAAAAATCGATTTTTATTCTGGAATACTCCTATTGGAATTCTCCTAAGAATAACAATTTGGAATAATTTCAACATACCTTTGTCTGGCTTCATTAACTGATTTTAAACATAATTAAATAAAACTACTGTAATATTCATTTATATTAATATTTATTTAAAACTATTATGATATTATTCATAAAATATTAAGAAAAAATACATATTTATTCAAGCTGGTATTGACATCTATTATTTACAAGTTTACGGAATGGATATGGGTAAGGAGTTCCAAAATCAGGTATAGATAAAACAGCAAAAGAATTTTCAAAGGAGACAGTTCTATGGGAAGAGATGTACAAATCGGTATGTTGGAATCTTGTATTTCACAGGTGATTGGATTAACGTAGAGTAAGGAGGTCAATGATATAGGAAGGTTTTTTGGTTATTAGTGTTTGAAATATAAATGTGCTATGAAGTTATAGTCTTCGGAAACGGATAGAGCCAACTTTGCTCGGAACAGTTGTGAGAGATATGAGAACGCCGAAGATGAATCTTATAAAGCAGTTCTTTGTCTTTTAGTCTCATTTCTTGTTCAATAGATAGTCATCCATACACTAGGCATCCGTAGTCACAATGTGGGGAAAAAAGGAAGGATCTTAAAAGGCAACGGTACTTGGGAATCGCGGGATCTTAGGAGCTGTTTTCATCTTAAGCACTGAGAAATGTGACTCCTAGGTTTTTATGGTGTTTTGAAACTGGATAGGAATGTTGTTGAGGTGTAATAATGGATAATATGGGACGGAATTAAGGAGGGGTTTTGAGCGGACGAGGAAGGCTTGATTAGCGCTAGACTTATTTTCCGAAGGCTTACTTCCCAACATTGTTAGTCGGGACTTAGTAACCTAATAGATTATTCTGGGATTTCAAATGAAATGTGGTAATTTCTTTTCACGTGTTCCGATGGAAAATGAAATTTTAAGAAGAATTCATATTCATATTTATTATCTTTGCGAGTTTTGATCCCTTTAAAATTAGTCTAAAATTATTCCTGAACGCTTAATAATGAGGAGGCAATAATATTTAACAAAATAATAAAAAAGCATTATTTTAAACGAAATATTTATTAGATGGTTTATATTTATGCATTTTTACGATCCAGTTATTGTAGATAATATAAATAATAATCATCAAATAAAGAGTTTTTAGAAAAATAATTCTTTTGCTCTTCTTTTAATGATAATTGCAAGAAAATCTAAATCGGCTTACACGTTTAATCTATGTTTTAAAAAATCATTCCATTCAGAGATGTTTAGGACTTGTTTTTGTTTTTAATTTTTTATAAATATTATTATTAATTTAGTTATCAATAAATTAGTCCTAAGATTTCATTTTCAATCACAATCCCTAAATTGGAAATTCCTTAGTTATAGTCTGTTTATATTCTTTTCAATTACTAAGCTTCATTAATTGAAATTCTATTGGTTGTTAGCTACATTACAACACATAAAGGACTAAAGTAATCAACTAAAAGAAAACGTTCCTCCAAGCAGATGTTCTATCTTCGCCGATAATTATTTACAAATTCCTGGGAATGTACAAACTGTCTAAAGTCAGTAAACGATTTGATAACCCTTCGGCCTAGATTTGTTGATCGAGTAGCGCCTTGAGTCCAAAAATAAGGGGCGTGTGGTGTGTGAAAGGAATTGTATACTCCTTGTGTTCAGCAGAGTTCAGTTCTACTACGGAATGAGGATACACTGCTTTAACAAAGAGTATGCATTGAACAAAGAAAAAAAAGTTTGAATCAAAATTAGGATGCGTGAATCTTAACTCTCAAATTAGATGAGATGGTTTTTATTTTATTTTCCTTACGACGTTCCGGCCAATCAGGCTATCCTCAGGGACAATCTTATTACATTTTTTGAACTACATGATTTGAAAACTCAACTTCATGCTGGCTATTCTGTCCAGGTCAAAACAACAATTTCTAATTAGTCAATTTCCACATTAAAAACAAAAATTAAAATTCATTTATCATAGTCACTATTTGTAAAAAATTGTTGCGATAAAATTTTAACACATAATCAATCCAGGACTACAGTTAGGTTCCATACAACATAGTTGACTCAAAACAGAACATTTCCTTAAATTCTTAAATTACATAAGTTAGAAAATACTGGCTGGAACCCCATATTTATTGTTAGATCTAATTTACTTTGGCTATATTTATATAAGAAGGGGGCGACTGCAGTGTGGCAACGCGCATGTCCACCAATCCAAAGGTTGTGAGTTCGAGTCCCCGCCCCTACCCGGGTTTTTTTAAGCATAACATTATACAATACTCTCACACAGCCTTTTTTGAGGAAAAAATCTGGCGGTTGAGTGTGATTTCGAAAAAAAACACATCCTTGTAACTAACGTTGGTCTAAAAACAGTGCTTCCTTACGAAGTACTGAACCCATGACTCTTCATGGGTCAGAGCGGTAAGATTATTATATTTATATAAACAAATTTACCTGGCCTTTATTAAATAATATTCCCAAAATATCCACATCTCACATATACTCATGTTATCCTACTGTATTCGTTCACTCCCTCTAAACTCTATGATTATTAAAATTTTGACTTTTTAAATTTTAGCTGGAATTTTTAAACAGTGGTAATTGGACAATTTTTAAGGGTTTCGTTAATCTTTTTCCACTTCTCTTTCAGTGCTCCAGTTAGATGAAATAATTTTTATCCTATGGAATCTGATAGAAAATGAAATTTTAAGATAAATTCATATCGGGTAGTTTTTTGTACATTGTAGGTCTTCATGAGGGCTGTTGTAATGGGTGAAGATGTACAACCAAGATTCTTCCAATTTGAGCACTTTATTTAGCCATAATTTAAGATTCCGCGACCAAGAGATTGAAATGTTTTTATGGTGATTAAAAACCTCAATCAAAAAATGTCTTAATTTTAATGACAAATGTTTTCCGACGAATCGATTTTCTTTTTAAGATTTTTTTAATTTTCGAATAGCAAAAACGTCTTAAAATCTTTTGTACTATAATAATTTTAAAAAAATAAATAAATCATCACATTGGTAATTTTAGTTCTATACAGGATTATTGAATTATACCTCGTGCAGTTTTTTTTTTTGTTAGGACTAGTTTCGAGAAAATAACATAAACATATTATTTTTCCAAATTAAATATAGCTCCAAACACATATAATACATCTTGTTTGGAACTCGAGAATGGTTTTAAGAATACTAAGCCTTCTGGGTCAGGCAGCACATTATTATTCCCATCTCTTGCTCTCCACCGCACGGAATTGAAGCAGTTACGTGACTTGTGAATGCCACTCAGTGCGCTATCTTATTATCGTCATAACTTATATTTCTCTCCCCAATCATAATATTAAATATATATAATTAATGCTTTAGTCAGTATTTAATTTTATATATATATTTTGTTTTTGGGCGGGAATGTGGAATGTTTCTTCCCAAACTTCAAAGCCGTCACATTGATGGTGTTTTAAAACGTTTTTAGAATTGTTATCGTTAAATTCCAGAAATGCATGCCAGGGATTTTGTTTAAGTAATAAGTTTATTGTACTGAAAGGGATAATTTATAACTCCACTTAAACTTAATAGTCCAAAGAGCTGGGGAAAAAATGGCAGTTATGCTATTATCGAGGTTTTGGCAATTCCCACAGCAACAATATGATAAAATGTCGTTAAATAATGTAGCCACATCTGCACCGATACATATCATTTTTCTATTGTATTTATTTGTAAATGCTTATTTATATCCGTTCCAGGAGGTAAGAAAAAAAAAACAAAAAAAAAACACCGATACCAGTCTTCCAAGAAGGGATACTTGTCAACAAAGAGGACCCCTGTGTTTGTGTACCGCACTGGTCTTGTGTATTAGTATTCACACTTTTGTGTACCAAAGTTTTTGGTACACAAAATTCAAATAACAAAAAATAATGATATTGGTACATTTAAATAAAACAAACAATTGCCTCTAATAGTAAAAAGAAACTTAATTTTAAAAAGGGACGAGAGAAGAAAATAGAAAAAAAAAAATGAATAAATAAAATGAGTAATAATAATAAGTAAAATAAAGATAGTGTGACCATGAATTAATTTTATATTTATTAAAATTTATAAAAGAATATCCTGAAGTCTAGACTTCAGTCTTCGGGCTGAGGTTAGGTCTCCCAGGTTGTAGGTCACTGCTCCTTTAACTGTCGGCAACTGGAAGTGGAATTAATGAACCTTTTTTTTTTTTATGTTACCCTCTATTGACTCCATCTGTAATTCGCGATGCAATAATAAAAGGGGTAGAACATATCGATCAGAAAAAAGGGCATTGAAGACGGAGACACAGAAGTAAGAAGACCGAAGCAGGACGATACGAAGTCCTAAGAAGGGCGAATCAGACCTGGAACCCCATCCTTATGACAACACTACAACAATGGCGAAGACGTCACGACATGCACCACCCAAATCAGCAGCTATATGTACATATTAGGTAATAAGTTATAATGTAATTCATATTTTATGGCAAATCATATTTGTCTGGATCATTTCAATCATTGCAATAAATTGTAAATAAATACTTATTTCCTTTATGTAGTTGATATACTATTATATTACACAATACCACCCCTTATTATATTATATAGTTGACGGTAACAATATTTTATAAATATAAAGGTATTTAATTGGTAACTGGTAAACACAAAATAGGACGTTGGAAAGGAAATCCAATTATTATTATGGGTAGGACTCAATCTTAATCAATTAATTAATTAACTTATTTTGGGATCATTGCCTTCAGCGATTATTGTGGCATCCCAGCGACAGATACATCGCAGTTATTTCACCCCAATTTTTGATTATTTAATCAAAACTATTTATCATCAATAGTCGAAATTGATGAGTCTACCAAGTATAGATAGAGGGGGAAAAATGGCGGATATTTCAAAACGATAAAAAAAATTTGTAGCTACTAAAAATTCTTTAAAACTACCAACAGGACTAGAAAACGTAAGAGGAGATTATTTAAAGTAGAGTAAACTTGATAAATATGAGCGGTAATGAAGCTGATTACATTCAAGTTCCTGAGATACTTTTTTTTTTAAAGCATTTCATAAAATATGTACTGAAGAATAGGTAGTTAGTGAATTTACTGTGAGAAATCTATATGTCAAGAACTATGAGAAGTACAAATATCTATTAAAACGCAAATTAAAGCTAGTTTCATGTACTATTAGTAGATTTGGATGTTTGTAGAATTATCTTTGTAGAAATAATACTTTTCATGATATTTGCTAAAATAAATTGACAATAAGTTAGATTTACGAAAAAAAAAAATCTCAGGAACCATTCGATGTACATATGTTTGCTAGCAATCAAATTAAAGTTAGTTAAATTTACTATAAAATAGTTTACAACGGCTATCTTTGTATGAGTAGTAGTTTATATGATATTTGACATTATAAATTTACGAAATGTTAATTTCTAGTTGGTCGGATAAAATGTTTGTTTTTTTTTTTTAAAATATATCTCTGGAACCATAAGACAATATGGTGTACACGTGTATACTTATGTCTGTCAGAACTCAGAATGAAGGTAAGGGGTAGTAGTTTTTATGATATTCGCAAATGAATATAAAATTTGCACATAGAAATTTGTCCGAACAACTATAAATAAATTTATTTTAGCAAATATCGTGAAAACTACTGCTCCTAAAAAGATAAACGTCATAAACTAATTTATAGTCCATTAAAGTTTTAGCTTTAATTTCAGTGCTAATAGACATCTGTACGTCAAATAGTTTTTTAGGTATAGATTTCTCAAAATAAATTCACTAACTACTGATTTTTCGGTTCATCTTTTTATGAAAAGTTTCTTTTAAAAAGCTTATCTTGGGAACAATTGAACGTAAATAGCTCAATTAGGGCTCATTTAATCTACTTTAGATGATGTTCAATTAGGTTTTCTAGTGTTGTTGGTAGTTTTAAAAATATATAGCTCCGAATGAAAAATATATATTTTTTTTACGTTTTGAAACAGGCACTATTCTGTATTCCCCCTATCAATACTTGACAGACTCGTCATCATTCGACTAGTAATTATACGTGGTTTTCATTAAAGTAATCAAAAATTGAAATAACATAACTGCCTTTCTTCTCCTCATGGGCTCTTGCACTATGAAGTGAAGAACTTAAACCTCGTATACCTAAACCTATGTAAGTATACTGAAGGTCATTTTCAAGTTTATGGAAATATTATAATTCTATATTAAATAAATAAAATCAATGCTTGGTCGAAAGCCTTTGATGGGAGAAATATAGAAACCTAATCTTTAAAAGAAAAAAATATGCGTAAGACTATCATGTGTTAGCAGCTAAACTTCTTAGGTTTTTTTGACGACTTTATCATTTCAGTTTTAGCAAATGGAATTTGATGAAGGGAAATCTCTCTTAATTAAATGCAATATATTTGCTTTAATTCATGAATTCATACTCTAAAAAGTAGGGGGGTGGAACAGGGAATGACCCTACTCTCCTTCAAAGAAAAAGTGAAGGAAAAAATGTCATGCCCGTGAAAGGAACGTTAAGGTTGAGGTTAATACATTGTCTCTCTTTTATATCAATCGTACCTCATATGTAAATAAAATCTGATGTTAGCTCGACATTATTTTATAGTTTAAACACTGCATGCAACCTGATTAGCATAGCTTGATAAATTGGTAAACATGGCACCATTGGGAATTAGTGAGTAATTATAAACAATCATATCTAGCATGCCGTAGCAAGGAGGTCTGTTGGTTTAAATAGATAGGTTGTACATTTCCAAGAATAGTAGGTAGGTTGCCATAAAGAACCGATAGTAAAATTTAATAAAAATAGAAATACGAATACACACATAAATAATAAATACTGCTTCTGGAAACATAGCAATATGTAACAAAGGAATTGAAATAAATATTTGGACGCACCACGCGAGTTATGCTCATTTAAAATGAATAATAGAAAAAATTATTCGAAAATCAATTTGAATTAGATAGTGAAAAGTAGAGTAGTGAAGATAGTCTGTTAAAATCTGCTTTATCTTTCATTTATTTTTTTATATATATATAACTAGCAAACAATTTAAAAAAAAACTCATTAATGATGTCAATAGAATTTTGGGGTATCTGGGACACCTTTTTGCCCATCCAATCAGAAGCGAGTGACCAGTCACGTGACCTATGGTGGGAAACTTGAATTTAAATTTTAGCTCGACCTAACCTTAACCACTGATCATGTGTCCATTGTACAGCCAATCAGAGGCCATCATTTGGTCACGTGACTGGTCACTCGCTTCTGATTGGGTAGGCAAAAAAGTGTCTTTTTTGTAGCAGGGGAAATTTTTATTCTAATTTAGAATGATCTAATCTTAACTACTCATGTGATCAGTCACGTGAACACTAGTCCACACCCCTTCTTAGTAACGTGAAGGGTCACGTTATAATAGGGATTATTCCAACCCCTCTTTATTATCCGTATCTCTCATTACCCTTTGGCTGATTAGACTAAATGATGGCCTCTGATTGGCTGTACAATGGTCCAGTGGTTTAGGTTAGACTAAACTAAAATTTAAATTTAAATCTCCCACAATTGGTCACGTGACCAAATGCTGGCATCTGATTGGCTGCGTAAAAAAATGTTCCAGATGTCCTTACATTCCTGTACTAAAACAACTTAGGACCATGCCAAGGTCTATGGGTACTTAAATTCTGTAATTATTTTCCATAAATGTGCCACATTTCCCTTCACCCTACTTAATATTAATGTTTGTTTAAAGTTGAATTTGTGTACCTCTATGTGTCTCACAAACTGTGCACAAAATAAATTGTTAAAAATTGATTGAATAAAAACAAATTGCCTATCCTACCGTAGGCTAACCCTTAAAAACAAAAAAAATTAAATAAATCTGAATAAAATAAACTAGGTAAAGTTCTTATAAAAAATAATAAAAATAGATTTGAAACCTTATTCCGAAATTGCCTAATACATTCAATTGAGACGGAATAAATTGAACAAAAAAAAAAAGGTTTTGTATTTTATTCAGGCATGGAAGTCTGAAACTTGTTCAAAACTAATAATCTTAACCTACAATCTTCTCTCATACTTTTCTTACCCCCATACAGCGGCTGGGAAAAGTTTTCTTTTCGCTTTTTTAAATTGGCTACAGAGTTTCCAACTGATCTCTTTCAGAAGAACGGCGTTTAAAAGGTTTCGGTCCAGGTGATCAGCTTCCTCGAGTAACTAATTTTATTTCAGTTGTGTATTATTGAATCGAATAAAATCGATATCAATGAAAAACTTTAGTAAGCGGCAAGTACATGCTATATCAATTGCCTATAAAATCTAACGATCATTATTTTGATTTAGTTTTTAGTCAAATAATTATTTCAAGACGGGGAGGAATTAAGTATTTAGAAATCAAGAGTTGAAAGTTGTTTCCAGTCAGTGATTCATTTTTAATCAGCATAACTTGGTGTGTTCAAACAATATTTTTCCAATTAATTTTTTTTTAAATACGTAAATATTTATTCTTTTAGTTACCTATTAATTTCACTTTTGAGACTAGTGAAACAGGAAAAAAGACAATTATAGAAAGAGTGTGAGCATTTAGAGAATAATTCATCAATTTTAATTCGTATATATATTTAATCAGGATTTTCGGATAAAAAATTCGAGTTAAAATTGACAACCGACAAAAATTTGAACAGGCACCGTATCAACGCATACTCTCTTTATTTACAATCTAAATTATTTCTACTATGCGGAAAGATGATATTAACGCATACTTTCTTTTTTAGTGTTTAGGGTGAAATGATGCATCTGAAAACTCTTAATTTATCATACCGAGTGAAAGATGAGAGTTTTAATAACAGTCCATGTCATGAGTAATAATATTGCAAAATCATAAACAACTCCAAAAAAAAATATCTGGAGTCAATTAGCTGACGAGACATTTCCGATGTAACTAGAAAATATTTCTAAATAAGACTCAATCATGTTGTCAATTATAAAACAGAAATAATTTTAAAAATGTATTACTTATCTATCCTACCATAGGTTACAAAATCCGTTAAGGACAATAATTATAAAATATATTTGAATAAAATAAAGTACTAATTACGAAAAAATAAATAAATAAAAAGGTTACTTTAAACTTTTAGGATTATTATTTTAATTTAGTTGTAGTACAATAAACTTTTTTTTTCGTATAAATTGTAAACAAGTGTATTGAGTTTGTTGGTTTTGTTTTTGTGAAATTCACTTTGCATAATCAAATGTATATAAAATAAAGACAAAGGAAAAACATTATGAACCAGTTTAAGCCCACATTTTTTTTTTTATAAAATTATATAATAATAAAACATTATAGTTTTATAATGTATATATAATTTACTATTGACCATGAGCTGATATTTACATTAGCTATTAGAATGCAAGAAATTAAATGAAACTGGGTATGTTTCTGTATATTATAATTCTACCTATGCTAAATGCCACTTGAAGTAACAATTTAATGTATAAATAAACATGAAACGTTTAGTTTGTTAATTACATTCTGGGGTAGAGTAGTGCTTTTTCTGGATTTTATGTGCATAGGAGAAAAAGCTATTCTTATTTGCGGTAGTAACTGCATATACCTTTATAATTATTTATTGATAATATTACATTCTGCCACAAACTTAGGCAATGAGTAATAGTGGCTATTTTACGCATTTATACAAATAATAATAATAAATAAAATTAAAAAATGAGTAAATGAATATAAAATAAAATTTAAAAAATAAATAAATTAAGTCTCTAAATGTATGTAAACAGAAAAATAAAATAAACATAATCAAACTAAGAAAAATAAATTATAAACAATAACTGCATAGAAAAAAATCTGTTTAAATTCCATTAGGTTTAAAATCAAATATTCTGTAACTACAGAAATTTAATAACGCTGTAAATTTGTATGCAATGATTTATAATTTGAATTAATTATTTACTTTATCTTTAAATAAAAATTATCTTTATTTCATTTCTTTTTTTTTTTTATCATTACGGAATCAATATTGATAAACAACTTATCTACCCATAAAGTCCTTGTAGAAAAAAATATAGAAAA
>NW_027110335.1:315034-330649 GCF_000696795.3 Halyomorpha halys
AAATAATAATATTGTTAATAGATTACTTATCTTTTGTTATCAATAACATATTTGTTATCAATGGTAAAGATAACCTGGTTTCAGGAAGGTATTTCTGATCTTATTTACAATCATGTTGTTATTTTTAATTATTGACAACAATATGTTATTGTTTACATTATACGACTAATCAGGAGAACACAATATGTAATTTTAAAAGATATATTTAATCAGGTAATTGTTTTTAAATTTAAAAAAGAAATGATGAAATGACGGGGTGACAACCCCGAAACGTCGTTATTGGTTTCATTCAATTAAAATAAAAAAATAAAAACAAGGAAGAATACTTTTCATGCACAATACCTAATTAAAATTTTTATTGTTTTTTTTTTAACTCACTGTTTGTAACTCGCTTCCGAACGTTTTGACTCGATTTTCCAATATCAACTTATGTTGACATTGAGAAAAATCTGCTATCTCAGGATCAAATACTTTCTTATCTTAACAAGTGTTTAGAATTAGCCGTATAATATGGTAAAATTTCCACTTCTAAAACTTTACAGTTCAAAGATATGATTTTTCCCACGAAGTCAGTTTCGTTGGAACATAATACGGTGGAAGAAAACGTCTTTTTTTATTTTTGGATTTTTAGATTCTAAGTATCATGAAACGTGAAACCTCAAATTTTAGGAGAAAGATACAGTTTTTTTTCACATTAGATTACGAAGAACCATTATCGAACACAAACGAAATTATTGTCGGACATATTCATAATTAATTTCAAAAATTATTTCACCGTAAAAAATTCTTTTTGTATTGTATTAAAATGTTGAGGTTTCGATGAGGTGTATTGACAGCATTTGAGGTTGGGCCCCGAGTGTAATCAGGCGAACTCAGCGACCGGGCTAATTAGCCTCCATATTTCATTCCAGTTCATCAGGACGTAGTTTCAATCACGGTCTCAAATTACTTCATCATGACTAAATTCTTTATCGCTCTTTTCAAAAGCAACGAATAAATTATAATATATTTGTAATTTATATGAATGTTTATAAGTGTTTAGAGGGGGCTTATTCTGAACCTTGTAGTACAAGAGCCGGGAAGAAAAAACGACAGTTATCTCAACCCAATTTTTTATTACTTTAATGAAAACTAGGTGTAATTACTAGTCTAAATTGATAAGTCTGCGAAGTATACGTAGGGGGAATAAAAAATGGTGGCTGTTTCAAACCTTAAAAAAACACTAATTTTTCATTCGGAGCTCTATATCTTAAAAACTACCAACAACACTAGAAAATCTAAGAGAACATTATTTAAAGAAGAGTAAATTTGCTGAAATATTAGCCCTAAAAGAGCTATTTAGTTAATTGTTCCCTAGATATAGCTTTTTAAAAAGTAAAATTTCTTAAAAATCTACTGAAAGATAAGTAGTTAGTTAATTTATTTTATTAGGAACTATGTGACGTACAGATATCTATTAGCTAAAGCTAATTAAGCTAAAGCTAAAATTAAAGCTAGTTTAATGGACTATAAAGAAATTTATGACCTTTACCTTCCTAGGAACAGTAGTTTTCATGATATTTGCTAAAATAAATTGATTTATAGTTGTTCGGACAATAAATTTGATTTATGAAAAACTTTATTTCAGAAACCATTGGACGTACCGGTCTCCAGCGTCCAAATTAAAGCTAGTTAAATTGACTACAAAATAATTAATTAAGTTTATCTTTGTAGGAGTAGTTGTTTTTATGATATTTGACAAAATAAACTCACAAAATGTTAATTTATAGTTGTTCATATAAAATGTTGGATTTTTGAAAATATATATCTCTAGATCCATAAGACGCACATATGTCTGCCAACACTCAAAATAAAGGCAATTTAATTTACTATAAAGTAGTTTATGACACTTATCTTCGTAGGGATAGTAGACTTTCTGATATTCACATATGAATATAAATTTCGCAAATGAAAATTTGTCCCAACAACTATAAATTAATTTATTTTAGCAAATTTCATGTAAACTATTACTCCTACGATGATAAAAAACATAAAATACTTTATAGCTCATTACACTAGCTTTAATTTGAGAGCTAATAGACATTTGTACGTCAAATGGTTTTTGAGACATGGATTTTTAAAAAAAAATTCACTAACTACTGATCTTCCAGTACGTTCCATACAACATTTTTATGAAATGTTGCTTTTTCAAAAGATATATCTTGAGAATTATTTAATGTAAATAACTCTATTAGGGCTCATATTTTAGTAAATTTGCTCTTCTTTAAATTACCTTATCTTAGGTTCCTATGTTGTTCCTACTTTTTGAGATATAAAGTTCCGAATGAAACATTAGTTTTTTATCGCTTTGAAACAGCCGCCATTTTTTATTCCCTCTACCTATACTTGGCAGACTCATGAATTTTGACTAGTAATTATACATAGTTTTCATTAAAGTAATCAAAAATTGGGGTAAGATAACTGCCTTTTTTCTCCTCTTCGGCTCTTGTACTATTATAACAATGATTTAAATAGAATTTTTAACCTTTGTTCGAAATATCATGAAACATCGAATAATTAAGTAGATAATTTTTTTTTCGTTATACACAGGCTTTCGTTAAGTAATGGTTGATATAAATATGAAGTAAAAGAATTATTTAAACATCGTCATTCAAGTTTTGATGCTTGGTAAGTCCGAAAAAAAAAAAAATTTCATTACTGGAACATCTCGTCTCGATCATCATTTTGTTAGATACATTTATAATATTTTATTATCAAATCACATTTAACCTACCGACTGCCCTACAGTTTCCTTAAATAATGTGCTCAAATCCCTGTCGAACAGATCCGCTATCTGCAACAGGACAAACGACTAACCTGGAATCCTCACACAAGACTGAGAAGACAGGAAATTGCACCTCAATTTCGCCTATTACAGCACTTACAAGACAAACGGTCTAAACTTATAATTAATTATAAAAGACCGATCTACAATCCTGCCAATCCTTATCACTTATGACTTCAATGTCCTGATCGAATTAGTGTTTTCGGTTTTTATTATTTTTTCTGGAATAGTCCTGATGGTAATTACTTAAACTATGTTAAAAAAAAACAAGAAGGTTTAACCAAAATTAGTTACTTTATTGCTTTAAAAATATAGAGCTCCGAATGAAAAATAAATTTTTTTTAACGTTTTGAAACAGGCACCATTTTGTATTCTCCATACCTAGACTTGGTAGTTTCATCAATTTTAACCAGTAATTATACGTAGTTTTCATTAAAGTAATAAAAAATAACTGCCTTGTTTCTCCTCATGGGCTCTTGTACTATGAAGGGAATAACTTAAACCTCCTATATATAAATATAATTTTATCACCTATAGGATTCAAAAACTAACTATGTAAGTATATTGAAGGCCATTTTTCTGTTTTTAGGTACCTTTATTTTTATTATTTTTTCTGGAATAGTCTTGATGTAATTACTTAAACTATGTTTTAAAAAAAAAACACGAAGATTTAACCAAAATTAGTTAATTTATTAAACATATTATTCTATTTATTTATTTATTATTTTTTTTTTTTACAAAGTCGTTTGAACTATTTGTCCTTTACTGCACTGTAAGCGGATGTTATTATTATTCATTTGAATGTAAAAATGGAAGTTAACACGTTTTGTTAATTATTTTATCATTATAATTTTTTTTAATTTATTAATATGAGAAGTTATATTTTGATTTAATATTATTTCATTTTATATTATTACTTTATAATAATTTGTTGATTTTTTTTCTATTTTGTTTTCTTCTCTAAGGCACTAACGCCATTTTTTATTTTTTCTATTATTATTCTTAATGGACTAATCCCGGAAATCAATATAAATAATTTTGAAAATAATTAGGATGTGTACTATGTCCTTAAAAATATAAACATAGTTATAGGATTTTTATCCGAAAATAATTTTACACACAGTCAAAGTACAAAATCTGCTTTTCTGAAAATGTTTGGATTGGCCGGTGGCGAATTATCTAATTTATTTCTACACAATGTAGAGTTCCAAGTTGTGCGAAGCGCGCTCTAATTTTATTTTATTTTTACATCAAAGCTACGAGTTACAAAAAAATGTACAGACCAAAAGAACTCCAAGGCACAAGATTCTTACATTAACCAACAAGGTTGAACAGGAGTGGATACCTGAGTGACAAGACTGCTAATTGTCTAGCGCGATTAATCAAGCCGAGTTAATCTATCACCCTTAGCAAAGGAACCACAATGCGCCATTAAGCTAACCGGGGAAACTACTTAACTCTTGAGGGATAAAAGAAGTCATTTAAAAACCTTATTTAACTTATATTTCGTTAGAGGAGATGCAAAGAGGTTGAAAAAATATCGATAGCTTACTTCACTGTAGTGCTAAGTACATTAGCCTTAAGAAAAGTCCAATTTAAATTTCTCTCGTTCAGGAAAATTAATTGCAAAGTTGTAATTTTACTATAAGAGAGGACTTTAATTGTATTTTTCATAAAGTTAGTGGAAATGTTCTTAGCCATCGATATATTCTTTAGTTGCGTAAGGATTAGAACTATCAGTTCATATGTCATGCTGCAAGTTAGACCAGAAATAAGATTTTTTCAATTTTGATGAATTTCTCAAATTCATTTAAAAACTAATTAGTGGGGTATATAAAAAAAAAATGACCGTTTTATCAAATTCAAGATTTCAAAGGACTGTGAATATTTTAATCCTATTTAATACTTAATAATCCCTTTAGAGTATCCTCTAACCTTGTTTAATCTCATTCGACTTCTTTAAAAAAGCCTTAGTTTAGTTATTTGTTTCAAATAAGAAACATGACAGTGTCCTGCAAAATTTCAAGGCATTGGTGGAAAAAATATTTCGCAGCCGCTAAAGCAACTCCTGAAATTATTAGATATGAAGGGGAATAAAATTCAGCAGTGGAGATACGACGTTGAAAAGGAAGAATGGCTCCAGGCGACCATTAATTCATACTGATGAGGTTTTGCAGGAAGGTGTTGACTCAAATCCGTCCAAAAGTACTCGCAAACTTGTCAGGGAGTGTGGTGTGTCGGAAGATACAGTTACTCGCCAACTACTCTCCATGGGAAAGATGAAGAAAAGCAGTAGAATGGTTCCTCACGAACTTGCTCCTCAGCTATAAGCAATCAGATCCCGTCAAACTAAAAAAAAATTTAAAGAACTTCATGGGTTCGAACTCCTGCCTCATCCAACATATAGTCCAGACCTCGCACCATCGCATTACTACTTGTTCTGATCCATGGACCATTTCCGTCAAGGGAAAAAATTTGATAATTTTGCGGAAGTTGAAATTGAGGTCCAAGAGTTCTTGACAACCATCCTAAAGACTGGTATCAGCGTGGGATCGAGCAATAGGCTAGCTTATTGATAGTGACGGTAGATAACAAAAAACTATACTTTTGAGTATTAACTGTATTTTATAGCAAAGAAATAATAATAAAAATATTTGGTTGAAAAACAGTAATTTTTTTTATTCACCCTATTTCTTCCCCTATTACTAGTTGTTATTGAGGAATAGATAATCCATTTTTTCTATATGTACATTTTAATTTTTTTTTTTACAAAACCTATGTCTATATTGAAATTTAAAAACATTATTTTGTGTTATGTTAGTATTAATTTTATGTTATCACATATGGCAGACAGTTTTCATTCCGATTGTACAACAGACCGCCGAGCATGCTTTTTATCGACCTAAGGTGCAAACCTGCGGCGTTAGGGCACGTCACTGAGCGAGGGATTACCCGTACACTGAGCCACCTGCTCTCGAAGAACAGAACCCTACGAATTCATCCTTCAAAGCATATAACATAGTTAAAACCATGTAAAAGGTGAAAGATTTATTCACTTTGAATTAAAACCATATAAACACGGCAATACCTAATCACATGTCCATCATGAAGTGATTTAGAAATTATCATATGATGTTCCGATTAACCTACGGCAACCGAAAGGTTGAATTGGAGGGGGCACCATCAAACATCATGGCATAATACCCTACAGGATATATTAGCGCCCCATGTGGCCAACAGTCAAATCTCACCTCCTCCAGCGCTCTCTCTGAAGAGAAGAATCCCAGACTAAGGTGAGAGAGAGCCATCTTGTCTTCGGGTGGAAGCAGTGCATCATTTCTTTGTCTCTCATATCGGGAATCTACCATGGGTGAGTAGAACTCTTGGAGTTGTCCTCAGGAGCAGAGGGAAGAGAAGCATGATAATGTGGAGGGAAAAAGAACCATGGAGTAAGTTAATTAACATTCACCACCACATAGTAATCATCATCAACCACCTCAATTTTAGATCTACAGTTTCCATAGCCCAGTTATTCAAAATTAACTAACCATCTAAACATAAATGTTTTCTTTCGGCCACCCACTACTCCATTTGTAACTTGAACAATAGAATTTTATTTTTCATTTAACAATGTTCATTTTTCAATTATACAGTCCACTCCAACCCAACCAGCCAACCAAAAGTGAAGTGTGTCCGGCAATTCAGTTGAGGGCATGCTTCACACATATGAATATGCCATAAATACCTATAATGTGTAGTAGAATGGTTTAATTCTGAACGTAAAGAACTTTTTTAAAAATCTGTACCATTGCAGGGTGTTCATATGAAGTTATGTGACCACGACCTTTCCATTCCTTAAATAGAATAGATGGTTATTAATCATTAAGATATAATATTTCTTAAGTCATAAAAACTTTAATAAACACCGACGTTTCGCACTAAATTAGGGGGTCTTCATCAGTACTACAAGGTACATAATATGTAACGAAGATAAAAATATTGAAAAAAACTAATGACGATGAGGATTTCAGTAAAAAGTTATCAAGTGACATTTTTGCGAAAATGATGTTTCTCACTATAAAACAGATATATTCTCGAAAATTTTGTAAATTCTGATGTTTAGGATTTTGCAGGTACAGGCACATAGTAAGTAACCTTATTTTCACAAATCAGGGTTCTAACAATGGGGAAAAACTACAAAACGTAAATTTTAATTTATGATACGATTTTACAAACAAATTAATTATGGACAACTGTATTTTTCCCTATTACGTATTAAAAATCATATGAAGACTTCCAACAAAATTGTAAAAGTAAGAAATAATAGATAGTGGACGAGCAGGAATTTAATTAGGAATACAACAGTAATGGAGATCATCGAGCCCATTCACACCAAATTTACAAATAAATAAATTGAATGATTAGAAATAGAAGAAAAATAAATAAAAAATAATACATAATAAATAAAAACTTAAAGTAAAATAAAATCGTGAACACAATCATTCTGATTTACATTCAACCTAGGGAACTCCCACTCCTTAATTAACCGTGTCACTGTTATTAAAAGCCACAGGAAGATGAGTGAGGAAAACAGGAATTTAAGAAGAATTTGAAGAATGTCCTACGATCCTATAAAGTAACGAAATTGGGTTCTAAAGATCCCAAATAAGAACATTGATAAAATAATTTTCGGGAACCGGATTATTTTACCACTGCCCAATATGCGATGATTCTTAAATACTGACCCTTCAAGATTTCTAGTACACGTTGGGCAAAAATTAGCTATGGTTGAAAATCATAGTTTAACAAATAAATATTTTACAATATCCTCGAACCGTTTTACTTTTCTCCAGAATCGGGACTTTTTTTAACGATTTACGTGAGACTGAAAAGGCTAATATTTATTGCTCAGCTTCGTTAGCTGCCTTGAGGCGTCATCTTAGCAACTTCATGCCTTTAGCGATGTCAGTTCAATTCCGATCTGGGCGAGGTAACTTTTACTTTTCGGTGGTCCCATGGAATGAAAACAAGAATCTTCTCCTCCATTTAGAATTTGTTGATTACATACAGTATGTTCAATCCTGTTGCATCTTAACTTTTTCTACCTATAATTATCAAAAAGGTCTTCATACAGATTACGATTACATTGAAATAATTCAATTTCGAACTTTTTCTGTTGATCCGCGCCATATGCTTCATGTCCAGAATAGTGTTTAGTAAAGTCTATAGTAGTGATGCTTGATTCTTCTCTCGAAGCCAGGCAATTTCCTCAGCTATTTCTTGAGAGACGTACCTTAAAATAACAAGGATTAGACGGAGGAGAGTGGCTGACAGACAAGAGTAAGAGTAAAGAGACAACTGGATAATCAATTAAGAGAGAGGAAGGGGGGCGGTGGTGGGGGTAGTCGGGGGTGTTTAGTTCGGCGGCGGCAGTGCTGGGAGCAGGACTCCGCCCCTACCAGCGCGTCTCACGTGTCCTCGCGCGTCAAGTGTACTTACGTCATACGTCGCTATATTTATATATACATATACATACATTTCCACCATATTGGGCCGCTAATACAAAGATCGGTGATTCCTTCTTCCTTCTTTCATCTTTCACATCTTGCATATTTCCATTTCTTTACCCCTACCTCTGTTGATATAGTTCTTCTACTAGTTGTAACTTCGACACATCACTTCTCCGGAATTCGGTGGTTCCTTGACCACCGTTGCCAACGCAAAATCAGTGCATTGTCATTGTCACAGGTATTAATAATGATATTAATGATAATGTATAACAATAACTTTGATGTAAACCTTTATGAAAACCCTAAAATATATTCCCAAAGAACATTGGCATTTTTTTAAAAGTGTAACTAACTGCATGAGCTTACGTTCTCAACGCTAGATCTATTTACTAAACTATCGGCTCTAACAGCTGAGAACATAGATAACACTACAAAAGCTGAATGATACCTTAGGCAGCTTAAATATGAACTTGAAAAATTTAAAATAAAAGTCCCCTAAATATTGTGTGTGTTTAGAGTGACAGGGTAAATATTAGGTAAATTAATATATTTTATTTGGCTTCAATATAGAGTCTGTCCTAATCAGTGTTAGTATGGGTTATTTTTTATCATGCAGCTCGGGTTGGCTTATTATATAATAAGTAAAACAAAAATAAATAAAATAAGTGCAGTATAAGATTTTGACAAGTTAAATAACGCAAATCCTAAAAAGTAAACAAATATAAAGATTTAGTATATATACATATATTTAACAATTGACTACCGTGAGCTTAGTAGTTTAATATTATATTATTTTTCATTTACGTATTTTGTATTTTTTTTTTTTATTGCGTATTTTTATTTTGGAAGATTCTCCCGCTATAGCAATTTTATACATGAATCTTTTTTTCGAAATAAATTAGATTATATATACATCAGACAGGGTAAATATTAAGCCAGCATTAGCCAACTATAAATCACTATGGATATATTTTTTTTTACAAATATATAATAAAAAAAAAATCATAAACCTGAGGATTCTCCTAAACATACAACGATGAATAATTATACATAAATAAAATTTTAAATACACATTAAACGAAATTTTCAGAGATCCATGTCTTAAAATGTATGCTTAAGTAAAAAAAAATTTATTACACCATAAAATGACATAAATCGTATACCAATGTCTAATCAGCACCAGATCAGAATGCATCACATTTTATGAAAAATTTCATTTTTTTTTTTTATCCTAACTGTGAATTAATTTTTGATTTGTTGTTAAGATTAATTTAATTCATTCGATTTTGGTTTATACCAATATTTTTTTAATGAAATAATCCAGAAATATCTCACCCAGCACTACACTTAGATTGATTTTAAATTAAAATATAATTTAATGTTTTCTATAATAAAAATCTTCGGATTATAATACGAAGTTGTAATGCGATCTGAGAATCGGATTTACGAAAAAGTATGACTAGATAGTTTTGGACTTATGTCCTTTCTGGAATAAACGATTTTAAGACATGAGTAAAGGAAAGTGTTATATGCTACAAAACTATAAATCTGAGAAAAATTGAATTTATTGTAAATTTAATCCTACTTTATTGGAAAACTCAATTTTTTTACTACTGAAAACTACCACGATTTAAATTTTATAAACATAAATTAAAAGGCTAAGTAAAGATTAATATTTAAAATATGCTTTATAAAAATTTCAATTATTCGTAAATTATCAAATAACAATTTCATCCACTCATTTCTTCAATTATTAATTAATTAATTTTTAATTTAATTTTTCTATATAAATAAAAAAAAAACTGCAACTTCAAATATTATGATTTCTAAGAATCTCATATTAAAGAGCTGTCGTTGAGATTAACGTATGAACATACATTTTTTATAAAACCAAATATTAAGCTGGAATATCATTTGAAAGTAAGCCGATAATATATAAATATAAATTATTAGCTTGTGTAAATTCAAATAGTTCAATGTAAGAAACCATTAAGGAACAAATGGCTGAAATATTTTTGAAAATATATCCATTTAACCTCTAGCACTCAGAAAAAATTAAAATAGATTATTTAATTAACAAAGCCGGATAAACAGTAAGTGTTAAAATAATATTGTATTAGTTTAAGAGGAAATAGCTGGATCTTTCCTCTGTAACCACACCGCTCGCTGAATTAATTTAGTAACTGGCAGCATCGGTTTTATGTCTCAGGATTTTGTAATATTCTGTTCAATTGTGTGTATATATACATGTAATCATAGAATGTATACATCATATACACAGTTTTGAGTAATAATATCCAGAAATTGATGCTAGTCTCCATTAATCAGCTATGGCGGGAATTAGTTCTTGTGATATATCATGTTTTGTTGATATTCAGTTATAAAAAAAAATGTGTTATACAAATAAACATCACTAAATATATCAATAAACAACCAAATATTCCAATATTTCCCAATCTATCAGGATAAGAATATAAAAAATTATATAATTTTTATTTTTTAATTTTCACATACCTGTGTTCCTATATATATGAAATATATAGTAAGGGTGAGTATGGACATCGTACAAAATAACGAATTCGTGTTTTTGACGAAAATGCACGTTTTGACGTCCCATGAGTCGAAATAATCAAGTCTCCAAAAATGGTATATGCGTCTGTATGTTTTAAGCCTAGCTCAAAAAATGAAAATTATGTCGATGACCAGTTAAATGCTCTTGTATATCGGCTAGGTTTTATCTCCATTAAAAAATTCTAAGAGGGCTTAAATATGGATTTTTCAAAACATTCTCCTCCAAATTATCTTTATTTTTGTTGTTAAAAACAAATTAAACAATTCTCATTGTTAGCCATAATAATTAATGAATAAATGAAAGATATTAAAGAATTTTATGAATAAAATAAGATAAAAGGAGAAATAGAAACATCTAATTCTAACGGGAAAGCCGAGCCCGGCCGATATTTCCAGATAACATTAGCACTTTGTATGTTATGTTACTGTTGCATTCTTAGCAGTTACACAATTTATATCTACTATTCAGACCTCAATGAACCCTGAAATATAAATTTTTATAGCAACAGAAAAATAGATTTTTTTGTTTATAATATTTGCCTGTCTTAAGATTTTTTTTATTTTTCAAACACATATAAACGGCTACAACTTCAATACAAGCCAACCAATCTAGACAAAACTTCGGGTAAATAAAAATAATGAGATGCGCGCACTGCACCTAAATTTTTATTTCAGGTAGTTGTACTTGTACCCAACTGTTTGGAGAAATGTTTTTAAACTTATATTTCGCATTTCTAGAATCCCTTTATATTGATTGCATAATTTTATTTATAATGAATAAACTTTATTTAAATTAAATATTGAAAATGTATTTTGCTTTTAAGCAATGAGAATACGACTAGAGTTTCAATAAAGAACGAGAAAAACGCGGATTGGTGATATCTGGATTATTTATGAAGTGACTGTAATCATATATAATTAATTATAATAATATTGTATTTAATTAATTATAACAATATTAAATTTAATTATTCTGGCGATTAAGCATTATCATAAACAGATCACTTCCTATTATAATCGTTGTTCAAAAAACCTTTCGAAGTACGGAACCTCTGACCCTTCATGGATTGTAGTGGTGCAGATTTGAATTTAATGTTCAATTATATTTGATTATTACTTAATTAATATAGATCTAAATTATATAGCATTTTAAGCAATTTTTAGAAGATTTTATTGTGATAATCTTGTTTGTTAGTAGTATTGCCATGTATAGATTAACAATTAAAAAAAGAAATGTAGTTAGAAGATATTGGAAGCTTAAAAATGTAAAAAAAAAATAAAAATATTATTACATGATCAGATGTATTAATTTTCTTATTAAAGTTATACAAATTTTACTTTTTAGACATGTTATTTATTATAATTTCATTGCATAAGAAATCAAAAATAAATTTGTATAAATATTTAATTTAAAGTAATCTCATTTACTATTTAAGAGTCAGGGATCTTTTCGGGTCCAAAAAACAGGCGGAAAACAATGCTTTTTGCTATTAAAATTTAAAAAAATTAATAATATTTAAGTTAAATTTAATTTTAAAATATTACTGTGTATGTAAAACTATAATTATAAAATATGTAGTCAACGATTTCAAATTGCAACTATCGTCTTCATCAAAACGAAGTATAGATCGTGTTATGGTCTCGTGAAGAATTCAGAACTTGCTGAGTTATTGGGTATAGTATGATGGCATTTCCTTGTCCTAAGTTCTTGCAGTC
Source organism: Halyomorpha halys (assembly GCF_000696795.3). NCBI lineage: Eukaryota > Metazoa > Arthropoda > Insecta > Hemiptera > Pentatomidae > Halyomorpha > Halyomorpha halys. The sequence goes on from NW_027110335.1 coordinate 327,656, forward strand.
ACGAACAACAAGACCCATCAATGGGTATTTCATTTTTTTTTTTTTTAATTTATTTATATATAGATTGATATTACAATCTACGACAAGCGTGGGCAATAAGTAGTAGTGTTATAAATGTGTACATTAATACCAAATTAATAAATAAAAATTATAGCAGAGCCAAAATATGTAATTAAATAATTAAAAATAAAATCACATTAGTAAAAGTAAAATGTCTATGTTATATTAATATTAAACAATATCATTTAATACTCTACATTTAATTTTACAACTTTTCGGAGTGCTCCCCCCAAGAATATAATCAAGAATAAACTTTAAACACTAACGTGTAAATATGTGTGTAAATAAAATATTTACAGTCTCCATATGAACCTGCTTTATCCTACAGGTCTAGTAAACTTGAGAGCTCTTTAAGATTCCAGCCCATCTCGTTCACCGTGTCACTGGTACACAGCCAGAGAGGTTGAATATGTGCACTGAAACTGCAATTATTCTCTAACATGTGTGGAGAATCTCGTCATTGTCAGAACTCTAATTGTTTAATTTCTTTTTCAATTTTTTTTAGAACTGGATGAGGATTGAATCAGAGGATTTGGATGATTAGAAAGGGTTAGGCAAAGTTATGAAAATTTGGCTGATACAAGATTGAGAACAAAAGGGATATGAAGTTCATGTTTCATAATTTTGTTGGGAACATCATATCTTTGACTATGGTTCTTAGGTTTTTGGATTGAGAGGATAGGACACTTTTTATGTTGAAACGTTTTACTATACCCCACAGTTCAAATCCGTAGGTCCAGATAGGTTTGAGTATTTAGGTAGTGGTATTGGTAACTGGTGGGGAGAAGTAGTCCGTATTGGGGGCCTAGTGGTCCTTTTTGTGAACTCCTGAGAGCTAATTTGAAGTTGCAGCCACGTACTAACCAATGTAGGAGTATCGAGATCAATTTCTTGGGACCGTGGAGAAATAAATATTAAATGCCCCTATTTAACCCAAAACCTTCTGATCCGAGCGCTCTTCCTCCGAACTACGCACCCGGCCGACGTGTCCCGTAAGGATAGTTTTTTTTTATCTGAAGTTTGTTATTGATCGAGATATGACAGGTCCTACTTAGTATTTGGTGTAGTTGGCTGAATCGTTGGAGTCATTCAGGTTTTTGAAGTTTAGTCTGTTCCAAGTCTTTTGTCAAGGATGAAGCAAAGATATCGTACTGTACTGGATGTTATTACAAATTTAATACATACAAATAATAAAGATATTGAACCTGAATAGATATTTGATATTCTGAACGTAAAAGATAAAAAAGAATGGTAATAAATAATAAAATAGTTTAAGATATGGATGGACGAAGGTTTTATTTACCAAATTATAAATTTAAAAAATTGTAGTTTTTCCTATTTTAGATAGAAAACTAAATTTTTGACTCTCGCAAACTACCAAAAATTGAAGTGTAAACAAATTAAATAAGATATTTAAAATATTCTTTCTAAGCAAATATGGTTACTTTTTTTAACGCCATGTAACATCTTCACCTCCTTCGTCTTCAAGCATAAAACCAAAATTGAATTTTTTCCTGAAGAAACATGTTTAAACAAGCCTACTTCTGATGAGACATGGATTCTTTTTGTATACAGCTACTGCTTCAGCCGCAGTATTTTGAGTTCTAAAATCAGTTTGGAAAACATTTAGGGGGTCTCTTAAAGGAAATTGGTATATAGATGGTATAAAGATGCGTTTTTTAATGTATTTATTCACCAATTTGTATACAAAATATAAACAAAAATTATAAATAACATCTTCGTTACATTAAATAATAATTTTAAAATAGTCTTAAAATTAATAGATAATAATAAATTCCTCATATTGCTAGTAACTATTTGTATCATGTGGTATCAGATTTGGATTATATAGTTTTAGAGATTTCCTTCTATGATTCAAGTTACATATTATACTAGAGCTTGTCAGCATTTAGAGTCTATTATTTTTAATTTGTGGAATAGGTCTACAACTTTTTTATAAATGAACAAAAATATTAAAACATTATGAATAAATAAACGGATTTTATATCAATGGAAAAATTATTCAGTCCACAATGTCTATTATTCTCTATCACTTGATCAACATTATATTGTTTAACCTCTTAAATTGGTGAAAGCAGGGGGTAAAATATTCTATAACATTGAATATTAAAATAGGTTTAGATTTCCTCCTCACATTATGCTACATATTATTGATCTTGAAGTGAAGTTTAATAGCAATTTTATGAAAAGCAAGGGATTATGAAATATTGTAATAAATAATTTTATATTGGATTGGAGAAGATTGGATAGTTCTAACAATACAAAAAAATATACAATATAAAAAAAATAAAACAAGGTTAAACAATGTATTATAAATCATGATTATAATTTTATAAAGGCATAATAGCCTACAACTGTTTGATAACAAATGTTAGCTATGATAATCTAAATAAGATCCTTGAGAATGGCCGGAATGGCCGAAACGTAGGAGTTACAAGAAAAAAAAAGTGTTTGCTTATATGAATATTTTTATTGTAACTAATAAACAAACCTGTCTCAAACGAGATATTTAATTATCTTAAAGAGAAAAAGGGGAAAAGATGGAAAAGAACGGAAAACATCATGAAAAAGAGGAAAAGAAAAAGGTAAAAAAAGAGCAGAAAAAAATTAAAAGAACCAAAGAGATGAAAAAAAAAAAGTCATGTTTTAATGCTGTACACTACTAATATTTATGTTTGTAATTATTATTATAAATTAATGTCAGATACCTCAGACACATATAGGAAAATAATCAAATACCTATCTGAAACAAAAGCTGACTACCACACATATCAGCTACGCCAGGAAAGAGCGTTCAGAGTAGTCATCAGACAATTACACCCCTCAACACCACCGGAAGCTATCAAAGAAGAACTTACGGCCATGGGATACGTAGTACGACAAGTAGTTAACGTACTAAAAGATAATAAAGAT
>NW_027110335.1:335164-354791 GCF_000696795.3 Halyomorpha halys
TTTTAGTATGTATGTGATCATTTATCAATATTACCTATTGCCCACAACTGTGTGGCAGATTGTAATATCTATCAATAAATAAATCTCTTCTTCTCTCAAAAAAAAAAAAAAAAATTATTATTATATACTTTTATAGGCTTGTTTGTTGTTAGATTAAAAATATCGTCTGATTAGACTAAAATAAGTATGCTGTGTGACTACGAACCCAATGAACTTGGGCAGCACAACTTTATATTTATATTTTAATAAATTTTTCCCCTTTATATTTCATTTTTAAAGAAAAAATGATGGATGCAACTGTTTTTTAGATATAATCAGTAATAAAAATGCATTTCTTAGCTTTTATGATATAACCATGCTTTATGCATTCAAAACGTTCAGAATAGTGTATAATATAATTTCTATTCATCCATTTATTAGATCATTAGTTGCATTTCGAGTTGGTTACATTATTCCAGTAGTCAGGTGTACCAAATCTGGCTCGCAAAGTTCTAATAAGGCAATGCCTTGGCCTAATCTCGAGAGCAAGATTACTAACTTTGCTACAATATTGTATTGCTCTTGTTTCTGCAAGGTAATTTCCAGAGATTACCTTAACTAGAAATATACCCGCTAACTATTCTCCTTTCATCTTTCTAATTTCTCATTATGTGATTAGCTAGTGGCCATATTGTTTAAGTATTATTATTATTCTTCATTACTAGTATTTTCCTGAAATCAGAATGTGACCGATAAAAAATATATTTTCTTTGAAACGTTTGGACCAGATTAGTTTTCTCCTTTTCAACCCGATACTGATTACAAGTAACCTTTATTAAAAAAATATTCTGTAAACAAAAGTGTAATTAACGAATTCTAATTAACGTATTCCTATCTCTAGGTTCATGTCCGACTGTGGCAGACCATTATTTATTCTGTTATATTAGTCGTGAAGCTCTCTTGGGACACATCCAACCAAAGTGCTCTTAATTAGCGGGGAAAACCTGACGGTTGAGTGTGGTCCTGACCACACCACTTCCTTGCACAACCGTAGATCAAGAAAGAGTACTTCTTTATTAGGTACTGAACACATGCATTGAAGGGAATAGGTTTTTTAATTCATATAAATCCATGTAAATTTGAATAAATTGTTACGTCTCGGTGCTTTTAGAATCAAATTTAATAATAATAAATATAATGATAAACTATTTATTAATTTTGCGACACGTCGCTATTGAATTACATTACATGAATAGTAGATGGGTTTTAGAGTCTTAGATCAGAAAAAATAAGAAGAGAATAAAATAAACATTTGAAAGATTAAGTCTTGTACAAATTTCATAACACTAAAGATAGAGTTACAATACCTGAGTCTAATGCTCCATTACAAAAACAATAAATAAAAGATAAAACAGACTGGATAATACAAAACTATTAAGGTGATATGCTTTACTCCACTACATTAAACTTAATAATAAACTGAATTATCTTAAAACAACCGTAAAATAATATTAATACAGCTACTAATTCCATATTAATTACATCCTAGATATATCGACGCCTTATATATGGCGTTTTCGGCCATTTCTTCTTTAGTTAAGAATCAAATTCTTTAATAGTCCATTTTAAACATTTTATAATATTATTAACAATCTGAGATTGTTGATTATTTCACATAAACAATAATAAACGTACTTCAGCTTATTTTGAAAATTACGAATTTAAATCCTGTCATACTACTTCAACATCGGTGATTTGAAAGATCACTTTTTATACCGAAATTTACCGAGTAATTATAAATTGCTATAAATTGCCACGTTCAAGTTGGCATCTCAGATACATCTAGTTAAATAATTAAACAAATATTTAAAAAAATGGTCAATGATGTCAGTCAGTAGTTCTTTGGCCTCAAATCCACACAACATCTTTGATATGTCGAGGCCTTATGTATGTAACTTCAGTTTTTAACGACTTTTCTTTTTTGCGCGAAACTGTTCACACATCCATCACCAATTTGGTAGGAACCGAGGTTCCTCATTTATATATATATTTTTTTTTTTCAAAAATTTCTATTTTTTCGTTGTTATAAAAATTCATATTTAAGGGTTTCTCGAGGTAGGAGTAAGGGATATAAATTTCGCTCCAGCCAAGAATACAGTTTTTAAGATAACAGTTTTTTTTATTATAGCCCTTATATCCAAAATTTTTATTAGACTTTATTTCCTTAATATCCGAAATTTTTAATCGTCTTATTGTCTTAATCTTCGAATTTTGTCTTCTTTGCCGAATTTAAATGTATAACTATTAAAAAATGGGAAATTGTGGTAAAATTTTATTAAATTTTTTGGTACTGTTTTGAGTGATTCAAAAATTCGAAAAGTTCATCTACAGTCTGATTGTTATCCGGCAAAATTGAATGGAGATCTGTTGGTAGTTCATACGAAGTATGGTTGGCATTCGGTTAAGAGGTGATTTACCTTAAGGCGTGTTCCGCAAGTCAGGCATACAGGTGGATAATCGCGGGCCATAAGATAACTGACCTAGCGTATGACCTAATCGAAGGCTCGTCAAAATCACCTCCTCTCTGCGCACATTTCTAGTGGATGATATCCAAGGAGAAACATCACTTCTAATAAATTTCTCGTAATTTATTGCTAGTAACATTTGCCCACATTCGATGCCATTTCAATTTAATTCTGTGCTTAGTGAAGGAAATGACATATAACAATTTTGACATACAACAGTTTTAAGAGAAGATAACGAGATCCTTGTGGAATCTGTTTCTATGTTCCTATTTCTCTTTTTTTTCTTCTTTAGTTATTTATAAAGTTCTTTAATATATTTCACGTTTCCATTGATTATTATTGCTAACAATGAGACCTGTTTATTTTAATTTTAAATAAACAAATTTAATAGTATGAAAATAGTTAACTGTTTATTTTCCGACGTTTTGCACCACTTTGTATTTATTTACCTGTATAAGAGAAGTCTGTAAAGCTATTATCTTGAAATAAATAGTTGTTAACTTCTTTGTTCTTTTGACCGAATTCTGACCATCTTCTTCATATTTGAAATTATACGGTCAATTATTTATTTATATATATATATATTTTTTTTTTTTTAAATCCGCATTTAAACCTGGTCAGATTTTTGCAATGGGTTAACAACTATTTGATATTAAAAAGCATTTAACCGGTCATCGACATACTTTTTGTTTTTGATCCAGGCTGTTTAGACGCAGAGACCATATTGCGGGATTTGTACAAAACGTGTATTTCCATCGAAAACTGGTATTCGAAATTTTACACGATCGCAGTACTTCCTATGTATTCCATCTCGTTACTATATATCACATATATTCGTTAGTGTAAATAAAAAAATATATATTTTTAATTTTTGTTGTGAATTTAAGCCTATAAATAAAACCCAATGTACTAAAGGTCGCGGACCCTGACAGTGACTAAACTGTAAAGGGTTTATTAGCATATGTAGATGCCCCTCAGCGTTTGATGGTAGGAGAGACTTAGCAGCTAAGGTAAATCTATTTAGTTTTAAGGGAAGGGGGCCCGGGGAGGGGGCTACAATATGGATAAGACGGGGGGCACATCGGCAGCTCCTTTAGTGCACTCCTCTCGGCGGGAATTGCCTTGCTAATTTATGCCCTCCACCGCCCCCCCTCTGTACCTCCCTGTCTAGCCTCAATCGCCATTAACCTCCACAAAGGCTACCATTTGCGAGGCCTAACTAGCCCAAATGAATATTTAGTTCCAATATCGAGGCTAGAAAAATGTAAATATTTCTCACTATGATGAATTACTAGCAGTAATTTGAAAAAAATAATAATAATAACTTTTGATAAGTAGAATTATTCCATGTAAATCTTCATTATTCAATCTGTGGCTAAGGCTATAAAATATTTTCCACTTATTTTTAAAAGAAAAAAAAAAAAACCTTTATTTTATCTTCAGAGCAACGTTTTGGACAACCCATCCATTATCTACAAATTATTTAATTAGAAGAAGTTAGATCTTTATCAACCTTTATTACATTCAATTTTAAATTTACATCATTTATAAATTCACATTCAATTAACTTAGTGCACATTCATAAAAATCACTATATGAATTGAAAAATGCTTATTATTTTTATATGTTTATGTATTAACCTTGATTACTTGATGTCTTACAACCTACTTTTAGGTTTATCCTGATTATTAAACTTTTCATAACTTTAGTTAATTTTTATTTTTAAAAATTAACAATTATAGAAAGACCTAATTTATTGATTATTATTGCGATTTTACCGATCGCAATATAAAATTCGCATTTAACTAAGAACAAAAAAGGAAGACAATTAAACGGTCAAGGATAAAAAAAAATCCAATATAATATTTAAGAGTTATTTAAGTGATCAAATATTTTTCATTTAGTTATTATTATTTTTTTAAATAAATTTAGATTACTGAAGTACAAAACCTTCGAATACTTTCTTCGTATTTATTAAAATTTAAAAAAGTGTCTATGTTTTAATAAAATAAATAATAGCATGAAGCATACAAATATATAACATCTTTATATGTTTTATATAATTGATATTACCAAATATAAATGATGTACACAATACCTGCTGTTTGGGTTTTAGTCGGTTGATATACAATTGTAATTTCTAATTATAAATGGAGTTTGATATCGTTTTCAATATGAACTATCGTTCATAAGAACAAAAAAAAGTTTTGTTCCAAAATAAAAGATCTCTTTCGTTTTAAGATGGAGCCACCTCTTGGTGCTATCAGAAGGAGGCTACCGAGAAAAACTGTCGGAAGTGACGTCATAGATCGATGGTTGGGACCCCAAATGGCCAAGGGGCAAAAGGGGGTAATTACCTGGCCAGGGGCGGAGGGGGGCTCACGGATTAGATTGTTTTAGCATCCACTTCCAGGGGCGAGCGGAAGTGTCCCGCCGTCGATAGGACAGGCTAGGAGGTTCCAGTAGTCAGGCAATATCAACTACTTGCATAGAAATCTGTCATGAAAATAACGTTACGACTATTCATTTTAACTTCGTAAGTTTTACCATCAGTCGTCATTTGAGGAATACTGATTTTTTTTTAACTTACAGCAGTCAAAAATATTTTTACTTCGTGGAACTCTTGGCCCCATAACTTGACTAGTTTACGTTTTTACCAGTTAATGTAATGTGTATTGTGACACATGTGTAATTTGAAAAATTAATTAACTGCAGCAGTACTATGAAATCAAACTAATGTTTTATCAATGATGATACTAGTTTTGAGTTATTTGGAGAGGAATTCGAAGGTTTAGTGGAGCCCCAAAGCTCAACTCAGTATGTCCAGATTGGCCTTATTATAGTTTTGTAGATCAATCTATTGTAATGAATTGAATGTTTAGACCGCTTGTCTGGTAAATGATGTAATAGTCGGAATCGACATGTAGTTTCCTTTATTTTCAGTTTTGTGTGAAGAAGCCAAGTTAAGCGTTAGTCCAGATGTAGTCCAAGGTAGCTGATCTGTTCTATGGGAGTAAGACCAACATTATTAAAGTGTATTGTAGGGCTGCCAGGTGGTTTACGATGAAGAGTAAAGGTGGTTCGTTGGGATTTATTTTTATCCCCAATTTCGGCACCAGTCTTTGAGGGTTGAGATATGGGATTGGAGAGTTTGGGATGCCATCAAAGGGTTATTATTATTACTGTTACCACACATGTGTCATCAGTATACGGGGTGAGAATAGTGTTAGGAGGTCAGTTGTATAGACTGTGTAGTGGATGGGACCAAGGATACTATTTTGAGGAACACCAGCGGTCTGAGAGTAGAGGGATGAATAGGAACCATTGTGATTTACTTTGAATAATCCATCAGTGAGAAAGAAACGGATGATGAGAAAGTTTGTAGGAGGAAGGAATTTGCATAGTTTTTAAAGCAGTCTCGGGTGCCAGACTCGATCAAAAGCCAGTTCAATATCGAAAGACACTCTCGTGCAGTGCATTATAAATTTTAAATTACTATTTCCATGACATTAAAAAAAACAAAAAATGATCATCAAATTTTGTATACCAACCATGTTATTAATTTGGATAGCAATTAATGCGATGTGTGACCTCTCACTGCACAAGGGAAAAAAACATCCCTCATGTGAGTTATAATAGGAAAATATTTACATTGGGTTCTATTGCTTTTTGCCGTATTACTTCAAATATTTCAGCTCTTATAGCTCTTTAAGTAATATTATTATTTCATTTTGCTTTTGAGGTATCAACTACTAGTGAATATACAGTAACAAAAATATTAACAAAGAGACGCAGGTCTTGTGGACAATTAGAAACTGAAAAATGTTTCAAAAAACTTTTATTTTTTTAAATTTATTTATTTAATGTGATTTACAACTGTACAAATAATAAATGCAATAAGTAAATATGTTTTATGTTTCATTTAGACTTGAAAATGTTGGGAAGGAACCACCCATTGGTGGCACTTTAAGCATTAATTTAAATTAGAATGTCCCTTGGCCATCTTCTTTTCAGACGCCTCGTAGGATGATCAGGGATTGTTAAGGATGAGATATTAAGAATTAATGGGTTAGGATGGGTAAGGAGTTTGCAATGAAAAGACGCATATCTGTTTTGGGTCAAATCTGCAACGAATGGGATGTTAAGGTCTTTGTGGATGAGTTTATTTGTAACGTAATAAGGAGCATCAAGGATTTTACGTAGGGTTTTGGATTGTATTTAATAAATTTAAATTCTCTTTATTAAGACAGACTCTAATACTTCTTTATCCAAAAATGTTTACTTATTAACCATTCCACAAATAAATGTAATGTAAGAAATATATTTTCCCCTGTCACTCTAAAGAATGATGTGTCATAAAGTGTTTACTATACATAATAAATATATATAGCTAAATTAGTGCTAATTACTATAGTGTGATTGGAGGAGGTGTGTATGTGATGTGGCAGGTGCGGAGAAGCACCCGATCCAACCAGTTCTTCAGATCCGCCACCACGGCAGCCATCATAGAGGCCTTCGTCCGACCCAGTCTGTCGGACCCCCTCTACGACCCTGAAGGTAACCAGCAGTATATGCTGTAGCATGGCTTAGTAGTCTCTTGCGTAGTTGTAGTATTTTGTACTTTGTACTCATAATTTTAATGATATGATTGTAGAAGAAATGATAAAGTAATTCTTCATTAAAAGAAAAAAAATGATAAAGCTAGTTCTGGATTTTCTTCTTAGCTAGATTCTGAAAAAATATATATTGGAGAGACATCCTAAAAACTGGAAACAAGGGTCATGCATCATGTCCCAAACTGTATAAATATAAAAAATATAAATTGCACCACACTGGCTAATAGCTTAACGTTAAACCATAAATATAACTTCAAAAATCCCACAATCATAGACATGACACAAAAACACTAAAAGTAGAAGGTTTTTGGAAGCAATCCATATAACTAAAAAATATTAAAGACACGGTAAACTATAAAACCGACATTTAAATACTCATTATGCCGATATAATAAATATATTAGCCATAAAAATATAAATAATATGTGAGAATAAAATTGTCCAAACATAAAAAATCATATTTTTTAACTTAAATTGCACAAAAGATTAAAATTGGACATATCAATAGGGAGGTAATAAAACAACATAGTGGGCATATTGATATGGTCCAAAGAGGTAATGTCTATAGATATAGATAGCATTCGTTTGTGCTACAGAGATAAATGAATGTACCACCAGTGAAAGACAATAATTTAAATTATGTAATTATAAACCAATTTTAAACTATAAGTATATAGAAGTCATGATTTCAAGATGGAAGATCATATAACATAGATAAAAATTATTGATAGTATTAACTTAATTTTAGGATTGCAATGGTAATGAGTGTGGGATAATTGTCCCGAAGCGTTGTACAAGCAAAATATAGAATAAGTTATATTCTACTTGAAAGTTTTTTTTTTTCACATAAACAATCCATTTTATAGTGGATGAGATTGAGGATGTAGTGTCATCTCGGTAATCCGAAGTGGCATTAAAAAAAAATTACTTTTTTTTAAAGAATAACAGCAAGCAATAACATTTTTGTTTTTAAACATAAGTAAACATATATAAAGGACATTTTTAACTTCCCTATAGGGAATATCTATTGGCAATTTATTGATACCATGAAAATCGAAAGTGGAAATTTTTACACAGTTCTGTTATCGGGTAATGTAATTCCTATGAAAGTATTCATATTTTATTTTATTGGGATTAGAAATGCATAATATCTATTGTTTAAATCATTTGATTCTGTAAAACTAATTTAATTAAAATATGCGTAATACAAATTTTGTGGTGAACTCATTTATATTTTATCACGTTTTAAATAAATCCAATAAATAAATGAACAATATGATAATTGTAACAAATTAAATCGTCACATAACATTAATTGGCATAAAAAAGAAAAACAAAGTGTAGCCGCCCGGAATAGGGCTAGTGGCCAGCGATGTTATAGAACTCATATCACCTGTCGAAAAAAAACCAACTTCTTTAACAAAAGATTAATATTATAAAACTTCAAACTATATAAAAATTGTAAAAAATAAATTCATACTGTTGATTTTCAATTTGTCTCAATACTTTCTTTAATTATATTCAAACTCTACAGTAATCCGAACACACCTCTGCAGAAATTAGTTCGAAATACAGTTCATAGATATAAGAATCTATAGATACAATTCACGCTCCGTTAATTTATCATAATATAGTGTTTTCAGCAGATCCTCAAAGGGCTACCGGTAATTATAATAATAATCTTTCGAAGGATTATTTTCAAACTCTATAATTTTCAACAATATCTGAAATCCTGGAAGGTCCCGAAATAGACAGGACGTCCTAGAGCGGCGGTCGGGCGTGCCTAACTGGTGATTACCTATTTAAATCAGAGGAAGGGCTTAGGGCGGAGGGGACACAATGGGTTCAGACAATTGTTGGAGATGATCCGATTGGTCCGGGATCAGTCTCATTGTGTCGTCGTCACAAAGAGGGACAATTAATAGTCATCCCAATATCTCATCCTCTCCCTTCACCAAATATTCCATAAATCGGCACCCACTGTCTTCCAAGCGCCTCTGATATCGTTACTATTGAATCGTATGCCGATCCGTTAATGTAAACCACAATCGGACAGGTAGTAATTATATGGATTGTTCCAACAAAGGTACAAAGATTTAACAGAATTGGATGTGTCTTCCTAAAATGCTGATGAATCTCTATAATTAGGCATCGTGTTGGGAGTTTAATTTTCATTAACAATAATTCTTACTAGGTTTAATGATAATACAATTTTATACACAAAGGAGATGGGAAATTTTAATGTTTAAATAAAATTTTCTTCCATAGGATTGGTGTGATGGAATAAAAAAAAAAGAAAAATGTAAAAATTACAATTTTTGTTTTCACGAATTTTTTTAAATATAATATTCAGTAGACAAGTGTTGTAATTTCCAAGGATATTGTCGTTTTCAGTTTCAGCCACTGGAATCCATGGTTTTGTGAATTCCATTGTAATTAAAAAACTTATCTGCCATTACAAAGAATTTGTTTTAAAAAATGGTGCCTAAATAAATTTCTAAAAAAATAATTATTTTTCTCTCTATCTCATATATATATATATAATCCACTATCTACTCATCAGTATATATATAGTTGCCGTACAGTGTGCCTACTAATGATAATATAAATACAATTTTTTCAATAATATATTGATGTAATAAAATAGTACGTTATTCAAGTTGATAATATTGGCTCACAAAGCAGATTTCCTTATATTTAACCTAAAAGTAATACGGTGGAGCTGAGAATGGCGCGGGGACGTATGGGAGGACACAGACGTTGGATACGGTGACCGGCACAGTTAGACAAGTGTCATCCCAGAGGCGGCAATATCTGGAGATTCCAGACGCTCCCACAAAGGGGCACGTTCCCCCTCCTGGAATTCTTGATTAAAATTCCACTTCTCCATGATTAATGTGCGGCTCCAGCGGTTGCTCCATCAATCCGCTCCGGCGTTTTATTAGCTCCGTTGCATTTGGCCGCATCAGAGCCCTCTTCCGGTGACTTCCTCAACATATGAGGTCAGTAATGACGATGCGTCAGGAAGGGATGAATTATGGGAAAGGTCCTTAAGGATATTAGCTTTAACGAATAATATTTTTATATAACAGAAACTAGTGAATAACATATTTTAGTGGCTATCCGCATAACAACTCTTAGAAAAATTAAAGTTTGTACATACAGATACTGACTTGTATGTAAAATTGACTTGCACTTTAGACTTAAAAGCTTAAGGTTAGATTTCATTTCAGTATTTTCCATGTGTAGATTCCATATTCTTTCTGGAAAGCTTTTAGTTATAGATTTTATCAAAACAACACAAATTAACATTCGTTTTAACAACTAGTAAAAGGGCCAATACGTATCTATTATCAACCTTTTAAACGTTAAAAAATTATCTAAAATAGCTAGTATGCTTGACTAGTTATTTATTTACTACGGACCATTAAAAATGCATACATATATATATTTTTTAACATCCCAAGTTTATTTAAATACCATCTATAATATGTAGAGATTTTATTCTAAGACTAAATCTATGTATATACAATATAAACATGGCCGGGGTACAATAACATGGAGGGACCGCTCCACTAGTGGGCGTATACGATTTTTTTGAGATAATGATCAACTGTCTCTACTTTTTTTTTTGGTCTAGTTGTTCAGCGTGGGAGTGGGCAGAACTGTGGTAAGACACTGTTCTTCTAACTCCAAGGGCCCGGGTTCAAATCCGGCTGTAACAGATAATTATTTTCTGTTTTAATGTATTCTTGAGTCAACACTTGTGGGTTCAGGAGCCCTCCAGTGTCCACTCAGCTTCATTATATGGGTACTCTTAATTGGTAAAAATCAAGCGGTCGAGCGTGATTCTGACCAAATCACCTCCTTTCACAACCATTTTTCTAGCTACAGTACTTGCGTACAAAGTACTGCTATCATCAGCTTGCCTCTTACCTCTCGAGATAAATTTATAGCAGTTCAATATCCACGTAAATTATAATTCTTTTATATTTCTTACTTTATTTTAAACGTCCTGGCGCCGAAAAAAATAGTTATGATTTATCTTACGTAAATATTATTACTTATAGCCAATCAGCATTTCACCGATTCAGGCTTCATAGGTACAGAAAATATTATTACATTAATACAGGCCAAATATAGCATATCTCATATCAGTAGAAAAATCCAACAACTGAAACAGTACATAACTGTAATAAGGTCAATGTAGATGAGAGTGTGGAGGGTCACCTTAGTAACCACATGGCAGCAGTGGCGCAGGTCCCAAGGAATGAAAACTCTAACCTCCCACTCTGGTTATCATAGGTTACCTCATGGATAATATCTCTTACCTCCTCCTATATAATCCTGGTCACATTAGCTTGTTTAGAAATGTTGATAACCTTAGCTGATTAACTATACAAACGATTAGCCCATGTTGCCTCTCTACTCCGCCAGTATATTGTGAATAAAAGACAAGTTGGCAATGCCAGAAGCCTCTATTTTATGCAATAGGTCATAAAGCAAAATATCTCATAAATCTAGGAATGCATTAGAAGGAGAAATATGTCCCGAATTCCTCCTGCGATAAAATGACTTCCATCACAAGGATTAAGAGAGATGGCCAGGCGTCCTCACTGGAGAATCTATGAGTGTGAATTAGTGGAAACCACAAGATAGACGAAAATATTCCGGAAGGATATAGTTATAAAGGATACCGAAAGACGAGAGGTGACTAAAAACGCAAAAGGAACTAGCATGATACAGGATTTTTCCACAGTCATAATACGAGCAGAAGCGACCTGCGCCCTCCAGACTACTTGATCTAACAGGATTTGCCTTAATTTAAAATTGAGTAGCCTAATAAAACATTTTCTGATATTTTTGAAAAAACACTTAACTATGCAATGAATATATTAGCTCTCTCTGCTATCATTTAATGAGGACATTATGCAGGAGAGGACGGCCCTAACAAGTAAGCGGTTATCGGAAACATGCGAAGTCGAGGATGGGTCGTGGTGTTCACGGCATCCAGAGATTAGCCGGGAGTAATGTTTTGTTTATAGCCGGCTAATTCCCAAGCAAGATAGCCGCTTCAAAATTACATCGGCTATTACGGAGGACCAGATGGACGTATAGCCAACCAGCAATGAATGAATTATGTCCTTAACATTTATTGCTTTGAAGCATGTTCAGCTTCGCATCTAGATAGCGCTACAGCGGCAATTAGTAAAGGGAACATATTTGGAGGGAGAAATAATTTTGTGTATTAATCGGCTATCTGATGGAAACTTTATAGATATGGTTCCTACGTGCTCCACGGGGCAGATTGTTAGCACAGAGTTTAATGTCATAATTAATTTCCTCTTACATTGTACTGGCTGTATAAATCTATGTTTAACATAGCAACGATTTTAAACAATCTATATTTTCAAAACATTTGTCTGAAAATGAGATACCTCGTACGGTCGAAGCAATATTTATACCATTTAAAAAATTCTATAGGCATCTTGAAAGAGATTTTGATGTAAGAAAAAAATAAATATGTGTCACAGAAAAGGATGTCTCTGGAAGAAAATCTTCATTTTTTTATTACATAATAAAAATCGTACTTACAAGTTTTCATAATATAAGGGATAATACTTTAAGGCTGAGGAAAATGAATTGAATAGCATTATTTTTTTCAACAGTTCTAATATCTTTTTTATAACTGTAATAAGGTGTTCCTTTGACTATTTATTTTTCTTTACTTATGTTGATACAGAATTGTATTTATTTCGTTTCTAATTATTAATGATCTTTAAACATTTAATTTATTATTTATTTTTAAGTTTAGTTCACTATCCATTTAATAAAAATTAAATTATTTATTACATATATTGATTTGGGACCAACCAAAATTAAAGTGAGAAAGTCAGATAAATCGAAATAGAATATATAAAAAAAAAAATATTATTAGGACATCATACTCCTTATCTTTCATTTTGTCCTTTTATTTAATAATTACCATGATAATAATTTCAGAGTTCACCAAAAATCAGGAACGTAAAAAAAAATTATTTTTCATTTTTTGAACACTTAATAATCCATCGATACATTGATGTATCAAATATTGTTTAAATTCAATGTTTTTTTAACACTAAATTTCACTACTTTTAAGTTATTATAAAAGTATTGGGGTGTTGCTTTTTCAGAATTTTAGGATTCTTATATTGTTATATTATTACTCTGAGTGTACCCAGCGGGGAGTGCTGCCCCCCCCCTTCCACTAACCCTACAAGTAAGAAAAATTATTAATTTAAAATAATTTAATTTTTTTAAAAATCAAATAATTGTTATAGCTAATAACTCATTGATATAATTGTATATAATTTCCTTAGAATTTTGGTTTCATTTATCTTTTCGATGCTGAAATGTTGCAACCTGAACGATCATAGTTTTCGCCCCTCTCCCACTTTTGGTTCTGGGTTCGCCCTTGGTCTGAGTGATTTTCGAAATACATAGTCAGTAGTTTATTAGCAATTTTTTTATTTTATTTAGGTATTATAATACCAAACTCCTTTTTTTTCTAAGTTGCTGTAGCTGAAAATGAAATGGTTGAAGTAGAAAATTCTAATATTTTTCTTTAATTTATTTTGTTTATGTAAACAAATCTAAATTTAATTCTGAATTTTACAAAAACTAAACTGCACTTTTTTCTTTTAAACATTTTCGTCATGAAATATTATTTCGAACTGAATCAAATCGATTGATTTCAAGCTTTTTCTTCTAAAAAAAATAGATTTTCTTAATTTTTGACTTTTAAAATTATTTTCGAAAATCGTATAATATGGCTACAATCATTGTTTTCAAATAACTGAACTAATTATTTTTATTTATTTTTTGGGAGATTTTGAATAAAGTCCTTAATACATTGGATACATGATTTTTAATGGATGATTCACCTCACAAAGATTTATCTAGAAATCATTATTTATTATTGTAATCCAAAAGCAATTATTGAACCTTTCACCTTAATTGTTTGTCGTGTAATATTCTGTGTAAATATATTTGTAATATACAGTATAATTGTGAAGTTTGAAAGTAGACTTGAACAAAGTGGTAAAGAATAATAAGAATCATACACATATAAATAATTGGAACAAAATTTGATCTCAACTGACATGCAGCATGAAAGTTATTGGAGTTTTACAATATCAATTAAGCAGAATAAATAACAAAGGACGAATATATTAACAGGATAAACGGTTTCGGGTAAATCGACATGAACAACTGACATGCAATTCAAATGACGTACTGACAAAGCGGGAGCACTCAATGTATATCCAGTCTCATCTCATGAAGGATTAACTCACAAATATCAATCAGATAATTTTAGATATCACTATGGGATTCTCATCTGTTTTATGGTATAGAAAGAATGTATCCAGAAATATCGAAGTAAATATATTTATTTATTTTGAAATATGGTAGATGTAGCGATGTGTTTATATTTCAATCAAGCTGGAAAAAAATAAGATACTCTCCTCTAACACTTAATTGAATGTCTGTTTCCGTAAAAACAATAAATGTTTTAAAAAACAAATATAAAATATATTAAGCACTATAAATTGTTGATAGGAATATAGGTTTTGATAATAATATAACAATATGTATTGTATGAAGGAACGCGATGGCCATGCGTGTTGGGTCGTGGTCTGGGATCTGCGTTCGGTTCGGTTCCTATCCTTGGATGTTAATTTTTATTTTTCGGTGGTACTCCCAACTTGGTTAGTACGCTGTGGAGATTTCAATGAAGCCGCCAAGGGTTGGTAAAAAGGACCACTATGCCCGCTTTCCGGACTGATTCCCCTCACCAAATACCAATACCGATGTATTATGTATTTTAAAAATATGTTGAAAATTTAAATTGAAGCAATAAGAGTATAAATAGACATAAAAGCCAAATTCAGGCTCCAAAAATTGAGGTACTTATATACATACTTATTGGATGGTGGGGGAAACCCGAAGGCACACAATCATGAATAATACAATAAGAAGAAACCTTCGAGTAAAACCAGCAGAATGTATTATAGAAGAAAATGGAATACGGGGGTTTTATTATGCATATGGAATAATTATGGAAAGAAAGACCGAAATAATATGTGAAACAAGAGTCGATGGAAGGATAAGAGGAAGGCTGAGAAATACTTGGGATAGTACAGTTATAAATCCATTTGGCAAGAGAGGAATTGACTGGTATAGGCGCAGTAAACTGCTAAAGGACCAAAGTCCAACTCTATTAGAAAGCTGCTCTGCGGTAAAGTGGAAGGATTAAGAAGAAAACGAAGCAGGAAAACAAGAAGAAGAAGAGTATAAATATTTGTAAGTAGATGACTACTTTATTATAGTTTAAGAAACTTATTAAAAGCAACTATTGTGATATTGATTGATAAATATATTTGTTTTTAAAGATATTCGATTTCGACAATTTACTTGATATAGGAAGAATAAAATAATTGAATTGAATAACTTGGACTAATCAATTGGAAGGTATGATAATAGAAACTTAGTATTATATTGTGAGTGATTTGTAAATAATAATAATAATATGTATCTTTATAGGGAATTTAGAAAATTAAATTTAGGTGTGTCCTTGGGAAATAATGGGCTGAGGACCGAAACGTCTGAGCAAAATAAACGAAATGAAAGATAAGGGTTAAAATATATTTATATATTTATTTAAGTTACCAACATTTAAATAGACAATTAACACACAATATGTATTATCTCTATATATCTCCCTATTACGAGAATATAATAGGTGACCACCAAGGGTTCAGAAGAGGATAGACCAAGTCATACCTTCGTCCTACAGCAAATATTCGAAAAACTATGAGAAACAGAGCTAGAATGTGCACGCCTTATTTGTCAATGTTATAGCAACCAATGATTCCTTAGACAGAAACTGTCTTTGAAAGATCATGATTCAGACATCTTACAACTTCCTGGGTATTCCCAGCCCCAGGAAGTTGTAAGACTGACAAAAGCGTGTACGAATGATCCTAAATGCATAATTCAATTAAAAGCAGAAATATCTGGAGTCTTTGAAGTCATAACTTGTCTGAGACCCTAGAAAAAGTGCTTATAAGAACAACGCGAAATAGTGGGGTGCACGTAGTAATGAACCATAAAGTCCTGGCGTACGCGGACGACATTGTGGTACTAAGAAGTAACCAGAATGACATGGAAAGACTTGGAAAGACTTGTAAAGACTCCAGTAAGAGAAGTAGACGAAGTCGGCTTGTAAATAAATGAAGATAAAACAGAATCTATAATTGGTGTGCGTTGACGGCAAATCGTTTCCGAAAGTAGATAGTTTCAAATACCTCGGCTCCACAATAACATCAATAAATGATCAATGGACTGAGAAAGACCAGCGTATAACATTGTGCCATCAGAGCCTTCTTTTCTGTGTCAAGAATAATGAAATCCAAAAAAATCTGAAACTAAAGATGTACAATGCCATGATAAAGCCAGCTCTGGTATACACCATAATAGTCGCCATTTAGGAGTTCGTCTGATTTCGTTATCAGGACCTATCTGCGTGGGTTATGTTGTGCCTAATCATCTCATTTTACTTGTGATTAATGGTAATTAGCTACTGAATCCGGTGAATTCAATTATAGTATTCAATTTAATTAAGGCAAGACAATTGGATACGTAGATTTGAATCAGTATAGACGTTGGCCCACCAACTTTTGACCACTTTTTAAAGTTGGCCATTCGAGCTGTGTCTATCACTTCGTAACAAAAGACCTGCTAGTATCAAGACATATCTCATCTGACCTATCGGAGTAGCAGACAGTATATTGTTTTAAATAGTAATTAATTTCGTTGTTCGTTTAATTTATCATAATTTATAGTCTTTTATTTTGACTTATATTCATTATTTTATTTTGAAAATTTTGTTTTATTATATTTTGATGTGTTATATTGTTGGCTCCGCCAAATAAATGTTTGTCTGAGCTAGGTTTTTTTTTGTTCTTTAAAGCTTTCTTTCAAAAAGATGTCAATTTGTGATAGCTTTAGCTATAGCTTTGACTACGAAATTAAAATAAAAGAGGACAGACCAATGGATGAATAATGGCAATTCTCTGAACATTCTAATTTTGTCTAGTTATCGTAATATATCTGTTTCATTAATTATGTAGTTTTGAAAATAAGGAATTCTTTGACTCTACTGCTGGTACTACATTAACCGAAGGAAAGCCAACTCTTCTTGTCGCTAACAGAATATGACTGATAAGCTTATAAATCCTTACAGAAATAGGCTTCATTTTTATTTTTATAAAGTAGACATTTAAGCTCTCCTCCCTCGGGCTAATGGCCATAAATCAGTGTTCGTAAACGAACAACAGTGTGATTCATCTCGGGACAGCCATTATTCAGCGGGGCAGGGGACAGTGAGGAGTCCCGGGCATCGACTCAGTCACTGCGGAGCCCGCGGGCCTGTCTTCGTGTCTAACTTTAAAGGGAAAGATGGTTGAGGAGGTGATGATCATAATATAGTGTTTGTATACATTTTTTTTTTACCCCACTCAGGAAGGAAAATTTCAAAAGTGATCACTTCACCTACAAAGGACGGTAGTAAAACACTATTAGGAACGATTAATAGCTATCAGGAATATTTTTTATGTGGTGTAAATAGTTGACCGTAAATTAATATGAGAATATATCTGTAGATTGATACTAGTAGAAGATAAAATATAACACTGAACAGGTAAGAATTATACAAAATAAATGGTAAAAAAAAAAATTTAAAAACAGTTTTTAAAAAAGTACTTTTAATAATATTTCTCGTTGCAAAAGTTTAATTTTGTTTTCACAATCTAATCTTAATAATTTATTCAATAAAAAATTATTATAGAATCAATATTGAAAATACTAAAAGTGATTTTATGGAGTTTAACAGTTAATTCAAAACTTAATTAATTATTAGTTATATTAAAAAATATCCATTTTGTCTCAAAATGTTTATTTTATTGTTAATCCACCCCTACGTTTCGGCCATTCCAGTCATTCTCAAAGATAACTTATTTTTAATATTACAGCTACTATATTGTTGATAAAGTGAATGATAAGGTTGGAATAGAATGTATAAAAAGATTAATATTACAACTGTTTATGTTACATATTGATAGTATTCAACTACACCATCGTATAAATGTCGTTAAATAATTTAGCCACATCTGCACTAATACCTGTCCTCCTAGAAGGGATACTTGTCAACAAAGGGGACTCCTATATTTGTGAACCGCTCTGGTTTTGTGTATCAGAGCTTTTCACACCTTTGTGTACCACAGTTCTTCCCAACTAGTTAATGGGTACCACATGCCGACGGAGCAGAAGTCATTAAGGCAGGTAGAGAACTTTCTTAGACACGTCCGAAATTTCCCACCCCCTCTTGGGCCTGGGGGGAGGATGCTCACCTAGTGGGCGTTGTCACGCCTATGTCCAATGAGGAATAAGATTCAAAAAAGGTGAAACCTGTAAGGCGAGGTGGGATAAAAGGGGCAGGACAACTCGACCAGGAAAAAGAGTCTCATGCTCTACCGACTGAGCTAGCCGGGCTAAAAATAACGCAAATAAATATTACACAATACCACTCCTTATTATATTATATAGTTATTGGAAACAATATTATATAAATATAAAGTATTTAATTGGTAATTGGTAAACACAAAATAGGACCTTGGAAAGGAAATCCAATTATTATGATTGGTAGGACTCAATCTTAATTAATTAATTCACTTATTTTTGAATAATTGCCTTCAGCGATTATCCTGGCATTCCGACGTACAATATTATTCAATAGGTACATACATAGCAATATTCTATCTAAAATCTTTGGTTTTCTAATGGTATATGATAAGTCTATATTACTATTCTTATTTCCGAAAGTATTTTTCCGGTCTGGAACAATATTGTTCCTTTTATCTGCTTAAGTTATTCATCAATTCCTTTCATATTATAAATGTATTCATAGTTTACTGTAAGTAAAAAATAGTTAGAACATTCCATATGTAGATAAATGAAATAAAAAAATATTATTCAGGAATTTTTGGGAAAATTCCTTTTGATTAATATTTTGATTTCGTACATTAACATTTTGGTGCTCTTCACTCATCTTCAGCGTCAACAATCTGAAATCATTTTACCATCTTATAAAATAAATACCTATGTTTAAGCGTGTATATTGATTTTTTATTCATTTATTTGTTGAAATTGACACCTATACTGAAAAAATAAAATAAGTAAATGACCACAAGGATAATATTGGGGAGGGACCACTCAATGGTAGTACTTCAATCATTGTTTTAAATTAGAAGATACAGTGGCCATCTTCTTTTCAGATGCCTCGAAGTATTATCAGGGATTGTTAATGATAAGGGATTAAGAACCAATGGGTTTAAATAGGTTAAGATTTTAGAATAAATAGACATATATATCTACCAGGGCATTCAAAAAGTCCTGTCGTTTTTCGTTT
>NW_027110335.1:355921-357960 GCF_000696795.3 Halyomorpha halys
TAAGGAAGGAATTTGGGCTTTACCATCTCGTTGGGAGAAGGTTACCGACTGTAACGGTGGATATTTTGATGAATAAAGGTGATTATTTGAAAATATTTATTTATTTATAATTTCCCCCCAAAAAACGACAGGACTTTTTGAATGACCTGGTATTTCGGGCCAAATCCGTTACGAATGAGATTTTGAGGTCTCTATAGATGAGTTTATTTATGTCTAGGATCATCGAGAATATTATGGAGGATTTTGGATTTTAAGGATTGGATAAGGGAAGAATTCGGTGGTTAAGTCCCAAAGTTCAGTTCCGTATGTTCAAATAATATTGCTTTTTAAATATATGATAGCTTTTTACATTATTAATAATCTTGCCAATTTTATAGATATCTATAGTTATTATCTATATTTCGTCCTTAACTATCATATTTTATAGTATATACTTCTTAAAAGTATTTTGTTTTCATAATCACACTGAACTGACTGGATTCTAACCCCTAACTTATAGCTCTTTAAAGTCTACCTTCTACTAATATTGTTTAGTTATTTCCCAGGATCTTTCCTTATTTTTAAACTATATCAGTTATTTCTTTTTCTATTTTTTATTTTAATTTTTAATAAAATGTTTTAATCAATTAGATATTATAGTAATAATAATTTATTTACTATCTCTGCATAACTTATATTTATGTTTGTATATAATTAACATTATTTTTATTATACGAGATATACAGTCTCTTTTAATCTTCTAAGGTATTTTTTTATATCAAGATATTTTTAAATTTCCTGCAATATTTAAATAAAATAAAACGTGTGCTAAAATAATATTTCAAGATTAAATAATAAGCCTTCAATCTCTAAGATATTAGTAAATAACAAAGTTATTAATGTTTTACCAATTCAGGTCTCACCACAACATGAGAACACGAGATTACATTAGTGCAGAGCAAAGAAAATACATCTCATATCTGCAGTATAAGAAAGCCCACATACACAGATAATAATAATTTTATACGTTACATGTTGGGCCGCATCACAGGAGAGAATAATGCCAAGCCTTAAGAGTCTTCGATCTTAGTTACACTGCTGGCACCATATTGCCTATCGGGAAAGCCATTATGCTCGAAAAATAATCTATGGACGGAGAAACGAAAACATTCAAGAACAAATTTTCAAGACGAATAGCAAGTGCTAACGTAATATTGGTTTATTTCGAAACAAATATTGTTAATTGTAGTAAATTACTAAGCGGTGAACGTATCACCAATTCAAATGTCATGTGAATATGATGGGATGCATTAGCGCATGTCCGAGATAGTGCATCTCAGATCCTCATGACCGGATGTAGGGTTAGAAATGCCTTTCACGGAAACCCTATCCGGGATGATGTTGTTTATAATGAATAAATAATGTCTGTTTTTGTCGTTAATAAAAATAATAAAATCGAATATATTTTAGAGCAAACAATATTTCTTACAAATTGAAGAAGAGCTCAGAGCAAAAGAATGATAAGGCACATGCTGTAACTTATACAATTGAGTAATTCCGAAAAAATCTAAAATTCCTTTTTCATGTTTATATAGTTCATTTTAGGGAGCGGGTGGTTCAATGGTAAGGCATTGTTCTACTAACTACAAGGACTGTGCCAAATAATTATTTTCTGTTTCACTGTAGCCGTAAGTCTTGGAGTGTGGGTTTGGAGTCTGTGGTCTACCCTGCTCCATGAAGTGGGTACTCTTAATTGATAAACTTTTATATTAGTCTTTTCTTGTTTATAAACTTATATTTTTAAATCTTCTAATTTATAGAATATTACTAACCATTATATATGTTTTTTAAGTTCATATTCATTTTTTTTTAAACTGTACTCCCAAGCACAATATTTAATTTTCCATTTTTAATATATATTTACATAAAATTGGTAAATTATTAATGTATTAGACATGTTATTAACTCCAAGGATTCGGGTTCATTTTCGACTGTGTCAAATAATTGTTTTCTGTTTCACTGTAGCCGTGAGTCTTCCCGTGCGTTTGGGAGACCTCTGG
>NW_027110335.1:358010-360297 GCF_000696795.3 Halyomorpha halys
TAACCATTATATATGTTTTTTAAGTTTATATTCATTTTTTTTTAAACTGTACTCCCAAGCACAATATTTAATTTTTCATTTTAAATATATATTTACATAAAATTGCTAAATTATTAATGTATTAGACATGTTATTAACTCCAAGGATCCGGGTTCATTCTCGACTGTGTCAAATAATTGTTTTCTGTTTCACTGTAGCCGTGAGTCTACTCGTGGGCTTTGAACACATACGGTGTCCATCCTGCTCCATGAAGTGGGTACTCTTAATTGATAAAATTTTATTTTAGTTGTCTTTGTTTACAAACTTATATTTTTAAATCTTCTTATTCATAAAATGTTACTAACGTTAATATAAGTTGCTATATTTATTTTCAATATATATTTAGATAAAAATGCTAAATTATTAATACATTATTAACTACAAGAACCCAGATTCGAATCCGGGTGTGATAGATAATTATGTATTTAGTTACTGTAGCCGTAAGTAAACCCTGTGGGTTCAGGAGCCCTCCGGGATCCACCCAGACTCATAAAATGGGTAACCCTATAATGGAATAAAATGGAGGTCAAGCATGATTCTGCCCAAATCACCTCCTCGCACAACAGTTGGTCTAGTAACAGTACGTCCTTCAAGAATTTAATTTTTTTAACAGTTCATTATACATAATATAATAAGTAAATATGTTAGAATCATGGCGCTAGATAATCTTGTATTAGTTTGTAAATAACTTTATAGAGAAACAAATGAGCATTATTTTTCAGAAAATTCTAATATTCTTCATATTAAGATCAATCTTTGCCGACGTTTCGTCCCACATCAAAACAGACGTGAATAAACAATGTGTAATATTCTTCATAATTGTGGCTTATCACATTCTTGCTCCAAGCCATTCAATTATATGGTGCTGGATATCTGTTTGCCATTGATAATTATAGTACACATTTATTTAGGAATATTGTTTCTCGAAACTACACTTTATGATTGTGAACTCTTGGCCACCCTTGTGTTTTCTGCGTATCACTTAATTTCTATTATCGATATCGTCATGCGCTTCAAACGTTGACAATTGCATGTTTTAACGATTTCGATTAATTATTGACTGATTAAAGTTATCAATCGACAATGGGATGACAGGTACATTAGCAAGAGGGACATAGATCGATGGGAGGGAGACAGCTAATACATAATGCATGGGTCCCAGCCACCAGAACACTAATGAGAAGATCCCTATGAACCTGTTAGCGCTGCCATGTCTCATGGCAAACACGTACACTTCAACGTCACCTCAGTCATTACGCTGTCATTATCATATCTACCATATTCAAATATCTTACATAAACAAATAATAAATTCCTTTTAGTGACATATGTTTTACGAATAACTAAAGTCAATTGTAATATAAGAAATGAATTTTTTTATGAAAATTGATTTTCATATTTTATACTGCTTTTGCAATATAATTAATATAAATAATTAATTTTTCAGCATTAAAGTAAAAAAAAAAATCATTAAAGTTAGTAATGCAAACCGACATATATTTTCTGAAATGGCGACCAAGTTTATAAATTATTTCACAAAATGCAGCCGTGACTTTCAGTAATTCAATACGCAATATCTTGCCTACATTTTTTGTTTTTGTTTACGAAGAAATTAGTTCTGGAGAAAGCCAGATTTCTTCTTCCAGATTCTTCAGATGAAGAATTCAGATCAGATTCTTCATCCAGATTTCCATTCACATGAAAAGTCCAATAGTTTTATTTATTCGGAACTCTAGAATTTATTTATATATATTTTTTCTTTATCCATTTTTTTTTTTTGTATTTATTGGGAATAAATGAACAATAAAGCTAAAAGCGAGGAAATGCGATGTTTATCACCGGGAGGGGGAAAAGGCTTTAAATAAATCCACAACGGTCCACCCTTCGGGGAATATGACATTCGGGAAATGGAAGTGGCCAGAGCTTTTCCACCAAAATATTGTTTATGGAACGACATTGGAAAACCGAGCTTATGCTGCTTTCCAGCCAATCTCAGTTCTGGAAAATTTTTCCTTGTTTCATAATATTAAGAAAAAATATAATAGCTTTAATTTTATTGTATAAAAAAAAAAATTTACTAAATCAACTCATATTTCTTAGTAATATTGAATAAGATCATCTTTAATTATTTAGAAATTAAAGTTCCAAATATATAATATTTAATTTTTCATTTTAAATATATATTTACATAAAATTGCTAAATTATTAATGTATTAGACACGTTATTAACTCCAAGGATCCGGGTTCAT
>NW_027110335.1:360347-400403 GCF_000696795.3 Halyomorpha halys
ACCCATAACATGCGCTTACAACACTATTAATATATCATATATACTTCAAAACTATTTACCTGATACAAATATCCTATATATATAACATATAATTACCCTTTGCAATTAAGTTTAATTCATTTATACAATTATATACAGTTGAAGTGACATGATACAAACATGTGGAGAATCAACCCATTAATAGAACTCCCATAACATTTCTAGAGGAGAAGATCCCGAGGCCATCTTCTTTTCAGACGCTAGGAGGATTATAAGGTAATGAAGGAGAAGCCAGGTTAGAAAAAGTGGATTTGGTGGGAAGTTTTCCATGGAAGGAATGGTATCTGGTTTGGCCAAATCGGCAACATATGGGACACTGAGGTCATAATGGATGATTTGATTTGTGACAAAGTAAGGAGCGTTAAGGTTTTTGGACTGTAAGGATTGGATTCGAGAGGAATTTGATGATACCTCATCGTCTCTAAGGGTTTTTAAATATCCGGGTTTAATACTAAGCTATTGAGGTTTGGCGTGAAATATAGGCATTCCTGAAGATATGGCTAATTGTCAAATTGTTGCTGCAATATTTAAATCTCGAAGGCGTTTGTTTTGAGATAAGATAGGAGGTAAGCCTCTATTCTCAGTGGAGTCAGTACAAATCTCCTCAACAGCATTTACCACTGGAGGTACCCCAGGACTTTACGTCTTTTTTAATAATTTTTAGTTTAATTATTGGACTTTCGTATCACGAAGATTGCCACCTATCTTTGATTTACTTTTCGAGGGGTTTTTGCTCATTTCTGATGAAGTTAAAATTACTTTATCCCACCCCGGGAGCACGGGTGCTTCTCTTGCAGCTCGGCCAGTTAATTCCCTGCAATTCCTAAATGACTTGGAACCCATATAAATGTAACTGAAAAACCTAGATTGTTTATATGTTTAGGTAGAAAGGGATGCAGGAAATTTATAGATGCTCCCCATACACACAATCTATACCTGGTAAAGTATCAAAGGTTTACTTTAGTCTTAACTGAATGTGTCGGGTACCGGAAAAATGAGCTTTTCGATAACCTAACAGTAGACATTTGGTTTATGTAGAAATTAAAACATCCACATGTGATAAAAATAGTTATTATACCTAGTAAAATGTATTTAAAGGATGATTTAAAAAAAAAAGAAGCGAAATTTCCTGAATAATCGTTCTAAAATCCTGAAAACCAAACTTAGATTCCTCCTCATCAAACCCAATACGAGGTCCACGTAGAGAATTTTCTGTTAATATATGATATAATCTATCAAGAACTGCCTTAATGTTTCTAATATTAATTAACTTGGAACAGAAAGTTTTAAAATTATGACAAATCCAAACACTTTAATTGTTCTAAAGTATTATTTTTTATTATAAGTGCCTGAATTGGAGCAGTGCCCTACTGGCGCAACAACCCTAGGGCCTAGTACTAGCTAGAAGGTAATGTCTAGGTTAGGTTTGCCTAGAATTGTAGGGCCAGTTATCAGGATACCATAAGCAACGTAGGAGCTCAAAGCCCTTTGGAAGGGCGACCACGTGAACAAGATTCCTTCATTTTATCAAGGCGTCAGTTACCACTTTGGTTTTCTGGTTATTAATTAAAAATATTGCCATATTAATTAATATAAAAACAAATTCTAACCTAACGATGTACAGAAAGAATCATATTCATTTGGTTTATTAAAAAAAATATTTAGAACACCTAACTAGAACAGATGAAAAATTAAGAATTTAACATTAGATAATAGTTCTATGATATTTTCTTTCGGTTGAAAGGACATGCTGTTATTATGATTAAATTTGCTAATCCTAAGAAAGAATATTTGATTATAATTTAGTCTTAGTTTTAGGGATATACAGAGAATGTTTTTTCGGGTATGTGGCGATTTAATAAGAAAAAAACAATTATTAAAAAATTGTTTTCATAGATTTCAGAAGGAATGTTGCCTCCTGACTCCCTTTCCACCTGCTGCTTTCCCCATTGATATATTTTTTATATATTTATTTTGATATTAGTTTTATTATTATTAATTTTTTTTTAATGTTTCGTAAAAATATTTGAATTAATAACATCAAAAACCACATATAACTTCAAAGTACATAACTCGATCTCCTTTTGAAAAAAATATATTTTAAATTCTGGAAAATAAAAGGACGAATTGATAATATGCCCAAATTATTTAAACAATATATTTTATTTTCCATAATGACATTTATTTATTTTCTTTTTCCCTTACTTCTCGGTAATATAAATATCGGATGGGGGAAGTTCCTGTAATCTCTAACGATAAGAAATCGTCAGTAAAAGTGTTCTTCTCTTTCCTATACAAATTATTTTTCTCCTTCTCTTTAATATTAAAATAGAATATTTAAAGCATTATTTATAAATTTGAATCTTTTAAGTTATGCAACTAAAAACTATCTAAATGTATATATACATTTAATGCACAAAGTCCTCAATTGAGGATGCAATTCCTGAGTAGGAATGTCAATATTCATTAATAGGGGTCAAATTAAATATTGACTGGCCAGGTGGGAATCGAACCCACAACGTTCTGATCCAAGCACTCTTGGGGTCCTCACCCGAACGAGGTCAGTCTCCACGTCCTCTGTCAATAGATTTACACGCTGTAAAAATATGCCTTAAATTTATAACATAATGTATATTTTTTTGGTTTTGTCTGTATTACCTGTTCCTGTCCATTTAATACATATATATCAAGCAACATTATATTAAATTTTACATCAATTCTGCTTAGCAACACGAATTATTAAGGTCCAACGATGAATATTTTACTTAAATATTTTGTTGATTACAGTTATTAATTACAATTTTATAAAAACCTTTATTATGGAAGCAATTGATAATAAGTTGAAATATAACATATTACAGGTTGAAGCCTATAAGACCAGAATCTTGGAAGGGCACACTCTTAAAAGCACAGGTACAGGTCTTGTCTCTAGCCTGCATCTATTCGAAGGGACTCAGTTTATAATAGCTTTCATTACAAAATATGTATATACAATTGTAATAAAGAATTATAATCAACGAATTTTTTTTTTTGTGCCACGTATATAATTTACAATGTGAAAACAGGATGGATGAAAGACTTACTAACTTGTTGGTCAATATATACCTTTCTTGAGCGCTACTCAGACAAAAAATTTATGTTGTATTAGATAAGTCAAAAATCTCAAAGTCGAAGTACTCTGAGTATAGTATGATTCGACCTTTAGACACCACAATGTCTAAAGTTTCTGTCACCTTTCGATTTTTCGCAATAATTTCAACACTACGCCACTAACTTCACAAGATTTAAAGGGATCAGGATCCTCTAAACTGCATGAAATATACGTAAATATAAATAAAACGTCTGAGAAATTTTTTCTTAATTTGAAACTGCTTTTTAACCATACAAATCTTAGAAGATATCGATATGGAATGAAGTAGCGGAAATTCAGCTTTCCAACAACGTTTACCTCGGACGGATAACTTATAACTTTGGATAACTAAATAAGGAGGTTTGAAATTGTTTCCTGAACGCTGGACATAGACATAAAAAAAAACAATCCTCCGAAAATTGATCCCAACAATTTTTAATTCTTGATTTATATGAAAATACGCATTGAATGGTTTCAAAAGACGCTAATACCGAATCTGACTTCCGACTTTTATTTTTCTAAATCATTTTTTTCATAACTCATTTAATACGATCAATAATCTTTGGTTATTATTCAATAAAAACAATTCGATTGATATATTTATATATTTTTTTTTTACCTTATATCTATAAAATTGAATCATTTTATGTATTTTAAAGTTTTATTTGAAAATATTGTTTAGTTTCGTTTTAATCATTCGAAAATTGATTGAATTTGCTCTTAAATAACCAGCAGCGTAATATGCATCTTTTCTTATATTAAAATAGCGTTTTATTTTTACGCTTTTTTGTTTTTACTGTTTTCCAGATGTGGTATAAATCTGTATATATTTCCAAATTAAATCTAGTTCATATTATTTAATAAATTTATTACCGTAGATATAAGGATTTGGGATATCAATTCAAAGGATTTGGAACTTCATTAAGAAGGGTACCTATCGATGACGCACGGTCTCCCTTCTAGAAGGGCCTAAGGGCAGTAGAGCTCCTACGGCTTGCTGAGCTCCTGTTCCCTTTGCCCTTATTAGGACCTGTGCCTCGCCCTTTCTAGGCCATACCAACCTCCCTCTCTCCCTCCACTTCCCTTTATCTGTCTGTCCTTCAGTCCCTCTGACCCTTCCCAACGAGCAGTCTGAAAGGCTGTTAGCTGTAGAATTTAATTTTAGTTTTATTGAAATAAAAATAAATGAATAAAACTTTATTAGAATAATGTAAATTAAATAATTCTCAGAGACATATGCATATATTTTTTCTGTTTATATAAACTATTGAAAAAATTAGTCACTCAATAACCGGGCTTAATAAATATTGCTTAAGAAAGGGGACCTCAACCTTTTTTGCCTTTACCATTATTTATTACTATATTATCATTATTGCTCATTAATTGAGAAGCAGATAGCTCAATGGTAAGGCACTATGCTACTAACTCCAAGGACCCGGATTTGAATGAGACTGACCGATAATTATTTTTTGTTTCACTGTAGCTGTGAGTCAGCCCTGTGGGTTCGTTAGCCTTCCAGGGTCCACCCAGCCTCATAAAACCTTTAATTGGGCAAAAATCTGGCGGGTGTGGTTCTGACCTAACCGCCTTCTTACCCAACAGTTGGTTTAGTAATGGTGCTTTCTTACAATGTACTGCACCCTTGACCTTTCATGGTTTGTAGCATTAAATTTTGTTTTTAATTTATTATTTACTATCTTTATTATAATTTCAATATAAAATAAATCTATAGAGTGGTTAAAAACTTATCATACCAAAAAATAACAATAAGTTCAAGTAGAAAAACGATGTAAAACCAAAAGCTTTGACAAGTTTCTTATAAGTTTTTATTGCTCAAGGTTATAATTCAAAATCCTTCGTCAACAATGCCATCTGTCTTAAAACTCTTAAGATATCTCTTACGTTAGGCTGTTTTGCTTGAACATTCCCGTATCCACCTATAATTTTTATCCAGCCGACATAACATTCAAGTTCTGTTGTCAGGGATGAAGTATGACATGCCTTTTGGGTGAAAACAAGACATATTTCTAGGTTTTTGGACAAATTAGAAATATTTTTACGTATCATCAAAGTTTCATTATTTTTCATAATTCTACTTAAAAGTTTTGAAGATGACTGAAATTTTATTTTATTTTATAATTATTAATTGTATATGACAGTCATGTTTATTTTTTTTAGTGCCTTGGTTGCCTATATATTCTGTAACATTAGAAAAGAACTATGTGACAAAAAAACTATGTGACCTATCCGTCTTCTCTATAATACATTCGAATTAAGTTTCATCCATGCGTTATTTCAAAAACGTCAAAATTTAGGACATGAGATTATCAAATTATAATAATAAATTGTCGGCTTATTTTGCGCTAAACAGTTTCAAAATATTCAAGGGATATCACTGAGTTATTTGAGCAATCAAATTCATGAATTATTTTTAAAAACATATAACATAGTTATAAACGTACAACCTAAACACATTTGAATAAATTATTTTTCAATATCTTGAGCTCGATTGAATTAATTCGATTTAAAACATTTAAAGGATCTCGCTGAATAATTCGAGAGTTGAAAATAGGAATCAGTTGATCCGTTCGATCTAAAGAGCATTGCATATTTAGAAATAGAGAGGCTAAAAATATTGAGTACTGTATCATTTTCAATATTTTAAGCTCAAATTGCTGTAAAACATTCTCGGAATAACAATTTAGAATTCGAGCCATAAAACCTCTAAATGTTTTGATATATCAGCTCAAAAAGTGTTACATAATTACAAACGGATAGAATAAGCATATATTAGACAATTATTTTCATTATCATATTCAGAGTTTGACATGATTGAAAACATTCACCGCATTGAATATTATGAGCCATAAAACATGAAAATCGGCTTAATCGTCTTATTTTTCAAGTCTTATAATTTTAATATAGGTGTCCATCTCAGATATTAAACCTCTTGGAATGACTAGAAAATAAGCCAAGTTTTCAGCTGAAGAACTTTAAGAATAATAGATTTCTAAGAGTCATTAGGCGGTTTAATCCCACTGTGGGATGCTAGATTATTATTAAAAATTATAATCTCTACCGCTACAACCCATGAAGGTTTAATATTGTTACTAGACCAACGGCTGTGCAAGGAGATGATTTGGTCAGAATCACACTCGACAGCCAAATTTTCACCCAATTAAGGGTACCCAATTTGTGAGGCTGTGTGGACCACCGGACGGCTCCAGAACCCACAGGATTGACTCACGCCTAAGTGTAACATACAACAATTTTCTGGAGTTAGTAGCATCGTGCCTTTCCTCAGTGCCACCGTGCTCCTTTTAGTATTCTTGAAGATTCTTAATATTTATTTAATCTGTCCTCGGATATGTGAAAATGCCATCCCCTACCTCAGTGCTAATGGATTAGTCAAGACAGAATTAGAAATGGACTCTCTTCTCCAAAATGAAAGGAAACTGTGATCACAAGGAAAGTTTTCTTCATAAGGAGCGAGCCGTAATCTGATGGAAAAGAGAGTAAGGGAGGATTGCACTTGTAAAAGTTGTCCTTAAGGGTTGGAAATATTTGGAGGATGAAGGGCCGGGGCCAACGGGCTGGGCTAGGAATCGCATTTCACAGGGGGCTCGTCCTTTCAGAGGAGAGTCGGCTTCATTACAGGGCTTTCTGTCCTTTGTCATTACACCACTCGGCTCAATACTCCTTCATCAACTCACTCCCGGCTGTCTCCTTCTTCCGTCTATTATGTAGATCCGGAAGGGGAGGGCTTTAAATTATTTAAGATGTTTCAGAGAAATTTAAAAAAAAAATACTAATGAGTTCTCATTAGTTTGGAATTATAAAGATTAGTATATCGGTAAGTATAAATAGATTTAGATGATGTAGCTGTTAGTCATTTAATTATGTATTCCTTTTCATTTCCTTTCACTTTTCCATTATGTACTCATTTCATTTCCTAGGTGGTAATAAACCTTTTTGGTTTATTATGTTTAATTTCCATAAAAATTTCAGATATTACGTTTCAAGATGCGTAGCAATTGATAAAAAAAAAACCTTCCTTTGTGTTAGGATTTTCTTAGAGAGAATATTGAGCCAATTGGCTTATTTTTTTTTTATATAATTGGTCTTTCAGGTGCTTGGGATAAAAACAGTACATAATAAAAAATTATTTTAAAAATTTTTTTGATATCAGTATACTTCCTAGTCTAAGAAGCAATGAAGGTTAATTAAATGAATATTCTGAATATTATTTATATTGTGAAAAGGGTTGACCCTGGGACCACTAGCGGTAACTCAAATAGTCAATCTGACCACTACCTTAAGTAGATAAGTGTTGGTGAGTGTCTCCAAGCAGTACCAAGGTGGCCTTGTATTTAAGTGAAAACTTCGGGTGGACCCTGATCCGAGATTGAGTGATTTTTAATCCTAAATACCAATAGCGAGTAATAGAATTTTAAACATTCAAGAAGTCCTCCGTCCTAAAAATACGACCAGGCAATGAAACAGCTAGAAAGAAGGTAGATATAGCAATGAGTACACTAAATGAGATTATTTTGGCGATAGAGTCCTTGAAGCGACAGTTCCAGAGAGTTGAGAGACCGTGGAAGACACAAAAGTAGGGTAGCCGAGGAAGAGAAGACATTCTCAGCTTCAGCTAGGCCAGGACGATGAGGAAGAACTACCAAAACGCGCAACACACATATGATAAGTTCCATAAAGCCTAAATTTTTGTAAATCATATGCTAGCCCAGAATTCTCAAATCAGCACATATAAATTAACAGTAATACATAAGCAAAATATTTTTATTTATGAATTTAGATGTTCATATTTGTAAACAGTGAATTCCCTGCATACTGTCTGATTAGTACAGATTAGTAAACTGGTGAACACAACACTTTTGGAAAAGATATTCAATGACTATGCATAAACAATTATATCTAGCATACCATAGCAATGGGTTCTGTGGTATTTAGGTTTTGGTTAAATGGATAGATAGTAAATTTATAAGAACAGTAGCTCGGAAACGATAGAAATATTTAATATAATATAAAATAAATTTGTACTGGTACAGCCTTTGAAAGGGTGCAGTACTCCATGAAGAAGTACAGTCACTAGACCAACGGTTGTGCAAGAAGGTGATTATGTCCGAATCACCCTCTACCACCAGATTTTTCCTAAATTAGGAGTACTAATTTTATGAGGCTGGGTTGACACCGAGGGCTCCCGAAACCAAAGAGTTGATTCACGGCTACAGTAACAGATTATTTCTGTCACAACCGGCTTCGAACCTAAGTCCTTGGGGTTAGTTGCAGAGTGCTTTACCACTGAGCCAAACTGCTCACTATAATACAGAAACACAGATACACAATAAATACTGCTGTTTCTGGAACCCCCATCCGCTTTAGAACCACGGTTTACCAGAAACAAAGCAGCAAAAAATAGGGAAATTTTTCAATTAAAAATTCCAAAATTCAATATGCTTAAGAATATTAGAAAATTAACAATTCCATCAAATGATAGATCACAGGTCACTGTTATGATCCTGAAAAAATCTATTCTGTATCTATAATCACCTCTAATGGTGAAATTGCTACTTTTGCTTGCTAAGTTTGCTCACTCGACCAACGTTGAAAAATGGTCTTAAATAATTTCATAGCAAACACTATTCGGCTGACAAACATTAACTTGTGTTTGGACAAAATACATATTATGCTGTAAACTATTTGTTTTGATATCTTTTAATACTAATATATGTATCTATAGAAGATAGAAAAGCCAATATATATAAAGTTTACTTCCTTAGTACAAGATTTTGGAAGTAGGTGTGAAAGGGTCGGTTCGATAGTGTGGGCCAGTGACAGCCCCTTCAGGAAGACTTAATGGACTTAGTTCTTGGATCTTCTCAAAGACTTAGGAATTTCTCGATCCCAGCTTAAATAGTGATGTAAGTAACAACAACATTCCGGAGACAATTTTCGTTCGATTTAAAATTTTCCAATTTTCCGATAGTTAAATATTGAATATATTGTCAGTCATGCTATGGACGTCTTATACATCTATTTCACCATAGATCACGATGGTAAAAAAAGATCGAAATAAATTTTTTTGTTTAATTCTAAATTAATGCTAATCATTTATGGATTATTAAAATCACACTTATTTGGGAAATCAGGTTGAGTAAATCAAAGTAATACAGTAATATTTTATAAAATAACGCGTCAATATATATTTCAGGAATAAAAAAAAATATATATATATATTTTTGTATTATTTATTCATTTCGTTAATTGTATAAAAAAAAAAAACCACAATAAGTAAATTTGATAAATATTTCAGACACATAATAATTTTAGGAAGGAACCATGCAATGGTAGTACATCAATTATTGCTTTAAATTAGAAGATCCCAAGGCCATCTTCTTTTTAGACGCCTCGGAGAATTATAATGTATGAGAGATCAAGAACTTATGGGTTTGGGTGGGTAAGGATTTTGGAATGAAAGGAGGATTACATATTTTGGGCCAAATCTGGGGCGAATGGGATGTTGAGGTCTTTATGGATGAGTTTATTTATGACATATTAAGGAGCAACAAGATTTTAAGGATTGGGTATGGGATGAATTTGATGGTCTGATGGAGCCCCAAAGCTTAATTCCGTATGTCCAAATTGGACTGATTATCATAGTGTATAAGAGTTTCTGTAGTAAATGAGAAGTTTAGAGCGTTTATCAAATAAGAGTTGTAGTAATTTCAATCTAGCTGTTTCTTGTCGTTTCAGTCTAGTATAGGGATTCCAAGTAAGTCTCTTGTTAAGATGGAGTAAAGTAGCGAATCTGTTCAATAGGCTATAAAAATTATAATTATAAAATAAAAATAAATATATAAATGATTAAAGAGAAATAACCTCTCCTCCAATGCAAAGTTAAGGCATTACAACGCTATGATAAGGCCTGTGATTTTATACGGGGTGGAAACCACATGCCTACTGAACTTAGCTGAAAAGCTGCTAAGTATAGAAAGGAGGATTTTAAGCAAAATCTATGGGCCTAGGAAAACACAAGAAGGTTCTACGCCTGATCAGGCGAAGAGATCTAATAAAAAATCGAAGACCTGAAAACCGAGATAATAATCAGAATGCAGATGTTTTGAAAAGGATGAAGGAATTGAACAAAAAGATATTTCACAAAATTTTTAGCTATAAGAGCATGGGAGGATACACGAGGGAAATAAGAGAAGAATTAAAGAACCTTAAAATTTCAGATACCGACTGTCTAGATAGAGACATGTACAGAAACATACTGAAAAATCTTGTCATTATTGGAAGAGGAAAAAAAGAGGGGTGCGAAGTGGTCCGAAGAAATAAAAGAAAGACAGTTGAGGATCATGAAAATCAAATTTAAATCAAAATTTACTTATTTGTGGATAAAAATTGTTGAAGAAAAACATTTATTACTATCAGATCGAATATACAGAAAAACGGTTCTATATCAGTCAAAAATAAGTATGAAGAAAAAAAAAAAAAGGAAAAAGGAATAAATGGTTACGTGAATGCGTCAAGAGGAAAACAGGTGGTGTTCACAAATAAATGAACTCTAAACAGTTAAAACTTAAAAATTAACAATAATAACTGTCTGAATCCGAACTAACCCATAAAAAAATCACTGAATGGTAAGTAATTGTCAAACTACAAATTTCGTTTATCTCCCTTTTACTTTTCAACCCCATATGGACTTAAACTAGCGAAATTTATGGGCCTTCTCATAAAACTCACATTCAGAAAAAACAAACTTCCAATCTCAATCTGAAAACTGATGACTAACTGATCATTATAAGTTTCCAGGGAGACCGTTCTTATACTGAAAAAAGGTTTAACAACAAATATATTTGTACATCTCAATTAATTTGTACAAGAGATGGTAGCAAATGATATTCCTGATGAAACTCGTCGAAAGCCGAAAAGGAGTTGAATGAGGGATCTTCTAGCCTGGCAATATAGTTTAATTGAACGGTTAGTTGGCACTCGAAGCTGCCTCTTCAATGTCAACCTATACTATGTTATACATATTACGTCTCATTTGCTAATTACATTCTTTTTTAGAGGTGAACTAAAAATATTTAATTTACCCAACTACGGGGCCCAAAGGATTCTGTCGTGTTGAAGGTGGGTCATAAAATGCTCTATTGTAGATTTTCTACGATTTTTTTGGGCTAAACCGATTTTAAGTTCGAGAGGGCAAATTATAAAATGAGATCCTGTTAATTTTTTACATCAAAGAAACAATTTAAACTCCAAAAACTGAAATATTATTGGATTAAATAACTCAAATCTGTCCGTCTGTAGATTTATTACTATTTTTTGAGTGAATTAATCAACTGATTCTTAAGCTTAATCGTTTTAATTACTTGATAATATCCGGTGGTTCTTTTAAAAAACCACTAGGTTCCTATTCGCTAGGTTACGCTGCCAGTGACTTTTATGAAAAACATTAAATTGTAAATCGAGAGGTGTTTAGGTTAAGATTATAGATGGAATAATTCAATTTTTAGAAAACTGGATTACGATATAAACCTGTCCGTTCTAATTGATAGAATATTACTGCACATCTCCTTAAACATACTGACTTCTTTGTATGAAATGAATTCTATTATAGTAGTTGGGTACCTCCCACACCCAAATGAAAATTAAGCTATTCCGAAATACATTAATATACTTTCTATATGTTTGCACATATACTTGTAAGGAACTGCAACGCATAGTGGAAGGCACCTGACTACTATAGCAAGTTTAATTATTTATTCAAAATAACTCACTAGAAGATATGCAGTCAAATAAAACGAATAGGTATTTTTGTACTAGATTTTTTTTTAGTAAATAACTTATTTATATTTTATTACTTAAAAATAATAACATTTTTGAAAATGTTTCAAGCCCGACGAACGTAAAAGCAGTATTGACAGGCACGAAAGCAGTATTGACGATTGGCTTAATTGATTTTGACTGTTTATAGGAGCTACTGATAAAAGTGGTGTAACAGGAGAGAGAACAAGACTCCATTGTTTGGTGAGTTGTCATCGAGGTTCCATAGTGTAGTCTAGATTTATCGGTGAGCAACAGCTCTTGCTGTGGACGGGCGGAATATAGCTCTGATAAAAGGGACCAGGAATTCACACGCTGGTTGGAGTCTACTTCTCTTTGGCTAGTATTAAGTCCTTTCGCAACCGAATATAATTCACCAACTTTTTCTCACATTTAACAAGAGAACTACGACAAATTTTATAAGGCCGTTTTGTGTATTCCCAGACAATTGTTCTATTTTAATATATTATCTGTTTCTCATTGGGATTTGTTGCTTCCACGTTCAACAAGTTTATCCATTATAGCGACTCATTTTTCTTCTCGCTATTCCGACTAAAGAATATAGAAAGAGTAATCTCCTACTTTATAATTATAAGATTTATTTTTTTGTTTACCCCTACTCGGTCATTTGTGACATATAGAGAAGGGGGGGGATTATACTCTTAGAGGCAATCAGTCTAATTTAACCTGAATTAGTGGGTCGAGGTTTCATTGCGTGGGACCACAACGAAAAACACTTCAACCTGCCAAAGGCGGAATGGAATCGAATCGGCACCGTTACAGAAATAAGGCTGCTAAAGTGAATCCTCAGATCCCTCAACGACTATAACCTCTTTTCATACGCCTTATTCAAAAATCGATATTGAGGTAAACAAGTACTTAGATAGCATTTAAAAAAAAATAAGATGGTGTACAAATCTTGTTCCTTCAATTAATTACGGACGGCTCTGATAATTTATATTTGCATTCTACGTGCATATAAATTAATTGCTTTAACTTTTGTTAACATCATATCTCGGAAAATGAGATTGTATCTTTTAAATCTAGTTTAAACCAGTTATCGTGATTTTAGATTTAGAAATGGTGCCTTACAATTTGTTAATAGTCATCGTGTAGGCACATCCTACAATGGGCCCACCTTAGTAGAAACGTTGCACAACTTATCTGCCATTCTGAACGGGAGAAAAAAAGGCGAGTTTGTATCTCTTGACGGGTCTGTTGAAGCTTATTCGTCTATTCAGTATCTATCGAATAATCGGTGACTACGGTATTTGAGACCAAACTTGCGCAATGTGAACACTATTCCTTACACTTGAACGAGCAAATTTCACATGGAGAATATGATTATGTTATTTATATTTAAACTAAAAAAAAATAACAAAATGATAGTAGAAAAACTAATAATTTCAACGATCATTTTTCAATCAGTGATCCAAGTAATTTGACCCCTCCTTGAGTAATTTACGATCAATAGTTCCCAAAATACAGTTTTTGAAAAACCAAAATTTTTTTCTAATTAACCAGATATTAAAATTTTGTTAATTTGTGTAAACAAATATTATGAAAACCGCTACGATCGTTAAAAACAGTTTAGTGGTCGAACCCCATTTTTTTCCTCAAATAATTATAGGAAACTTTTGCTGGGAATATCAGACTTAAACTTGTCTAGAAACTAAATGTAAGAATGCCTCTAGGCATATCGCGCAATAAATAGATGTGCCTTTATAGAAACTTTTAAAACAAAGTTTTTGATTTTTTTTTGTATTGGATATATTCCTAAGGTAATATTTGGTAATATTTTCTACTACGATTTCCCTGAAAAATGCCACATAACTGTTAGGATTGTTACAGAGTAACAAGTAGTCTACTGTGCAATCCATAGGATACGTGAAACAAAATAAATAAATCAGATAACTATTAAAGGAAAAGCGAAAAATATAGTTGACGAAACATGTTAGTTACAAAGACAAAGCAACTTCGGATGATGACTATCCTCTTATTGTAGAGATTGTAAAGTCGTGACAGTTAGCATTACTTATGTTTCATAAGCCCCTTTTATCAAATATTAAACGTTTCAATAATTTACAAATAGGTATAAGTTAATTAGAATTAATTAGAATAAAGTAGTGTTATTTATAAAAAGTGGTAAGGCACTGTGCTACTAACCCCAAGGATCCGGGTTCGAATCCGGCTGTGACAAATAATTATTCATTCTGTCACTGTAGCCATGAATCAACCCCTCCGGTCTCTACCCAGTCTCACTAAGTTGTACCCTTAACTGGGGAAAAACTGGCGGTGGAGTGTGAATTTGACCAAATCCTCCTTGCACAACCGTTGGTTTAGTAACCGAACTTCCTTACAAAGTACTGCATCCCTGCCCTTCATGGGTTGTAATAGAGTTATTTTATTTAAGTAGTAGCTGGATGCCTTCCCTTTCACATTACGCTCCTTGCAAGTCTATTCCGCCCTAAAAATCTATAGATGATAACATAACGATAGCTTCTAATTTCTGAGCGTGTAAACATACTTAAAGTAAATTAATGTATTGTCAGTTTCATGGGTTTTGTTTGGGTTATGTAAGATACCATCTAGTTTCACTATTCATAAACATCGAATTCACTAAAAACCTATGTGTTTAAGCAGATTTGGAATTTAATTACATTTTACCTCTTGCGTCATTTCGAACTAATATGGCTATTCTTATAGTCGATATTTTTTTATGCGAAAACTATTGTTTAATTAAATGTAATAAGGTTTAAATAAATGGTTACTTATTTAAGTTAAAAAAAAACTTAGAACAACCTAATAAATAAAGAACTTCGAAATAGCATTTTGACTATCTCATTTATTGAGCTTAGGATCTTTCCAATTATTTTATTTCTTATTTACTTTAAAATAATTGTAGCTACCCATAACTTAATATACAACTTATCTTTTTTTATCTTCTCATTGCTGGTTTTGGAGTGCGATGCTGCGGTATGAAACGAAATAAAGATTAAAGTCGTTTATAAAAAAATAAATAAAAAGCCAAAGTACCAAATTTTATTGGACACATCAATATCTCGCTGACATTTTGGGATGGCAGATCCTCGAGAGAAACCCAGCTCCCCCATTACTGCCTCTTGGAATCCCGAACCACTAGCGTTACTAACTTAATTCTCTTGAGCTTGTCTTTCCTTTTATCTCCACTTCTTCCGAGAGTGTCTTCTTCGGTCTCGCTCTTCCATCGCGGGCTGGCCAAAATCCGGCCTCTGCTTAATGCACCGTATCAATCCTGCCAAGTCAAACAGGATCCCAAGTTTGTTGTAAGTTCATGCGCGCCTCCTTAATCTTTCGCTGTAGATCCTGTGTCCAAAGTTATAATTGAGGTATGCTAATATGTTCCAGTTGACTTAATTGATGTTAGGTATCGTAGGTACTATACTGTACAATATAGTAACTGACACTATTTTACTGATATAATAATAACTGAATTAAAAACTTTGACAGCAGGAATATAATAATTATTGCAATGTAACAAAAAAATCAGAATTATGATAAAAATTATAGAAAAAAGTTTATTTCATAGTCAGTCGATGATCCAAAATCTAAAATCAATTGAGGTGTTTACTGTTATTGTTGTTTAGAGTTATATTTGTTATCTCGCTTTTTGTTTTCAGGCCTGAAGCAGGTATGAAATTCAGACCTCTTATTTTGGCGTAGTATATAATAGAATGTTTTATTGTTACTTATTTTTAAAATTTTCCTCTTCCATTCCTGACAATCCTCCGAGGTGCCTGAAAAGAAGATGGCCACGAGACCAGCTAATGTAAAATGTCATTAGAGTGCTACCAATGGGTAGTTTCTCTACACTCCTGTAACACTCCAATTTAACTTAGATCAGATTTACTAAATGTATTATAATGTACAGTTGTAAATAGCAATAAATAAATATTAAATTTTTTTTAAAATTTAATACAATCATTATTAGATGCACTTAAACGTTGTTGTTAGGTAAACATTAATTCCTTTTTTTTAAAAATTATTATTGTCTCATTTTTACCCTATTAGTACAAGAGATATTTTATGATGTTTTATTATATCATTGTTTTTATTTTTTAAATTTCGAAATTTTATTCTATTAAGACACTAAAGTCCATATTCAATGCCTGTTATATTTTTCTGAAGGGTGTAACAAGTCCCTTAAGAAAAATAAAGTATATTATTATTATTAAATTAAAAAATATTAAAATCTGTACCGCTACAGCCCATGAAGGGGTACAATACTTTGTAACAAATTACTGTAACTAAACCAACGGGTGTGCAAGGAGGTGATTTGGTCAGAATTAAGCTCGTCCGGAAGATTTTTACCCAATTAAGGGTACCCACTTCAAGAGGTTGAGTGGACCTCGGAGGGCTCCCGAACCCATAGGGCTGACTCAACGGCTATAGGTAACAGATAATAATTATCTTCCACATACGGTTTCGAACCCTGGTCCTAACTCTCCAGGTAGACCATTGCCTTACCAATGGGCCACCCACTCAGGTTAATGAACTATTTATAACTACAAATTGCATCTATGACAATTAAGTTATAGTTTTATTTGTAAATAAATTTTGTCTAGCTCTGGTTTGCGAGTTCAGGACAGTATATTTTAGTATGTTTATTGGATTTTTACGAATTATTAAAATAATTTAAAATTTTTTTTTTTTTATCTAACTTGTAAAGTAGCTGACGCCTTCGCTATAACTATTATTTTTACAGTTTCAGTCCAACACTTTCATCCTAGCCTCCATTTTATGTTCATCTTTCTTGGAAACACTTTTCCGGGAGCAATGTATGTCTTCCATCCATTACGCTTCCATTCTTCCTAAGGTGTTCCTATTTCCGCGGTATATTCCCTTTTATGATGGATTCCTATAATAAATAGTCTTTTGTTGACACGTTATGTCTTCATCTTTTACCCTACCGTCCTGAAACATGTCGCACAGTAGTCCTAAATGGTCAAAGCAATAGAAAAACTTCTCTTACTCAATTGAATTCTGAAGGAATTCCAGTTTGTAAGGCTTTTATACTCATTAAGAATCGGCATATAATTTTAAATTACACTCAAGAATACCAACTTTAATTTGGTATAAGGAGAATAAATCCAGAAATATGATAATGAAAGATCCTCACAAGAAGAATCAGATTATTCATGTTTACATGAATAAAAACAAAAATTTTCAATTTCGACTTTCTTAGTGATTACAATAAATCGCCGTAATTTTTACAATAAAAATGTCCTCATCATAGAGCACTTTTATTTAAAAACAAAAATTTTTTTTTAACGCCAGTTC
Organism: Halyomorpha halys; assembly: GCF_000696795.3. Classification (NCBI taxonomy): domain Eukaryota; kingdom Metazoa; phylum Arthropoda; class Insecta; order Hemiptera; family Pentatomidae; genus Halyomorpha; species Halyomorpha halys. Next base: position 377,689 of record NW_027110335.1, read on the forward strand.
CGATTACTGGAGTGTCCGGACTACCGTGGTTACACTGCGTTTATAAACTAAATAATCACGTTTTGTAATCATTTGTAGGTTTTTAATTATTAGGACAGTACTTGAAATGAAATCATTAAGAGAAAATTCCGCTCCAGTGTATAACCCTTAGTATTTTTATTTCTGTCGAGTACCTTGAGAGAAGTCTTTCAACTGGGTCCACCCAAAAAAAAAGAAGAACATAATTGGAATAGGACAGAAAAGCTGGCGCTGAGGAGAGTTGATGAAAGAAGTTCAATCAGACGTTCTCATTAATGGCATTTAGCCCGGGGCTTAGGGAAAGGAAAGTCCATTACCAAGGGGGCTCTATTTACTCAAGTGTTAATTCTTAGGAGCATTAGGCAGTTACCGTTCCTTCCTAGTTGTAATGTCGCCATCCTGGGTGCTCCTCTGCCAACTAATACTCCACCTCTCTCTTTTATAGTCGTCCGAGGAGGCTCTAACCTAGGCCTTTCCAGCTCCCTTCTAATTTAGGAACCGTTCTAATAGATTAAATCTTCCACGTATTCCCAGTTTTCCATTTCATAGAATTTTAAACTCCGCATCACCCTAAAACGCTAACAATTATCATCCCGAAGGTTTAAATGATTCCAAGTGGAAAGGATAATCATAACAATCTATAGCTTCGTACGAGTATGATGCCTCTCAGGGTATTAGAATCAGCTTTAAAATAGACTAAGTGTACATCCTAGTAAAGCACAGTACAGATATAAGGATTAATTTTCGTTTTTAACATTAGTCTTATAATATTAATAATGCTAAAAAAAAAAAAATAATAAATAAACATCTGCATTTTTCAATAATGTATTTCAAAGTTAATAAATAAACTTCTCAACACTCTTTATTAATACTTTAAATGTCCTACATTTCGGCAAATATCGCCAATCTAACTAGGACAATCTTAACTATAAATTCACAGACTCACATCTACTATTTAAGTAGAGGAGACCCCTTACCTCCAGATATTTTCTAATAGAATTCATCTGGAATGGACATATAAAAATAACAAGAGATGTATTTCACCGTATACCTTCAAATACTATTGGTAGAAAAAGGTTACACAATTTGAATTATGCAACCTATTAATTTAATATTTTTTTTTTAGAGAGATCGGAAAAAAACTATTTAAAACATTAGCAGGCTATTCTACCCAAGTCTAATAAAATTAAATATGCTATGTATGCGACTATTTCATTAAAATATTAATACTTCTTGTATTTTTAAAAATTTATTTATTGATATTTACAACTTTACATAAAATACATCAAGTAAATTAAAAGTAATATCATAATAGTATGGTATAAGCGTGTAGAGAAACTACCCATTGATAGCATTCTAAAAAGATTTAAATATAGGGTCTCGATCTGTTTTTTTTTTTCTTCAATCTCTTCTCTCGGTCTCATCTTCTTTTCAGACGCCTCGGAGGATTGTTCGGAATGAAGAGGAAGCAAGTTAGAAACTAATGGGTTTAATAAATACTTTTAATTTCAATTAATCACTGATATCACTCACCTGTCAATAATGTCAAAATAACATTATTTAACATAATTAGTTAATTTAACGAGTTTTATTATACCTCGGCAGAATAGCTTACAAACGTTTTAAATAGTTAGAAGGGAGGGTGTGAGTTTATAGTTAAGTTTGTCCTTGAGGATGGCCGAGACCTTGGACATTTAAAGTATTAATAAAGATAAATAAAATTGAGCCAGTTCAACCACAATCTCTGCTGTAACCTCCCTGATGAAGACCTGGAAGTTAGGTCGAAACGTCAGCAGGAATAAATAATTTTTTGGCGTTTTTTGCTGACCGCACCCCCCGACCCTCTTCTCTACTTATTAATCTACAGTCAATTATCTTCATCTCATTATTAATAAAGAGTGTTGAGATTTGATTGGACACAATTTATTTTATTTAAAATGCATTTTAGACGTAAGTAAATAACAAATTAAACTTAATTTTTTGATAAAAATCTTACCATTCTCCAGTTTCAGGTATATATTTTCCGGGGAAATGTTCCTTCTACGTTGAAGAACTTGAGAGTTGGGACAGGTCTGGGCCTGGATGGGTCGTGTGGAAACCTAAAGATCTAAACTGTTTTTATTGAGTGTGAGATTAGTAATTTTATGCGAGACACACGATTGATTCGGCTTCCACATCCTAGACAATCAACAACCCAAAACTAGAAGCCTCAGAACTAAAATTAATTACATTTCTAACAGCTAATCGGAGCATCCCACAACGACACAGTAATGGAATAATTTGAATCTATTGAGTAATTATTCAACCGGTTTTAATGGGGAACAATGAGTTTAGTTACATTTAATAACGGCGGGTGATATAGATATGAGAGTTGCGGCGGGAGGGATCTGAGAAGTTGGCCAAGTGTAGTTAATATGAAGGGCTGAACTGGTACGCTGGTAGGAGGCAGACTTCAGAGCCTTATTTATGACCCAATGAGGTGAATGACTAAACTTAGTCTCCTTAGCCTTCAGAAAGTTCTATATAGCCTCCTTGTTATGTAGATACCCCTCCCTATTCGTTTGTTATACCTTTAATTAAACTAATTTAACCTTTATAACCGTGTAATTAAAATAAAAAATGCCTAACCTATTATAGGGAATCATCACTGTAAAGGTAGTTTCACATTATCAGGCACTAAATGGATCGTGTACGAGCAGGAATGTACATTATACAGGTGCATGGCAGATAGTACAACATACTTTGTTTAACCACCTTTCCGTTTTTAAAGAATTTTATATGCCGTCGGCCTTTGACCTCCAGAACAAAGAGGAGCTGGCTGCAGTTCTTCGTGGATGACCTAGCCCTCTGCAGTGCAGTGCCTCTGACGATATTGTAGGAAGGAGTTCTGGTAGCTCTGGCGTCCGTTACGTGTTGTCTTGTAGAGATACCGCTGTAAAAGTGTACCACAAGGCACCGTTGGACGAATGATTGTCTTATAGATTTGGAGTAATGACCCGACGAGGTCTAGGGCAGGAGGTGTAAATAATAATGTCATCGGCATAGGTTGCTACAGCTTCTTTGTGTTTCTAAGCGACTACACGTCGCTACATAATATTGGACGAAGGACCTAGTCTGGAAGTACTCCACAGGTGGTAGGGACTGGAGTCAAGAAGCCCTTACCAACTTGCATGAAGAATGATCTTCCACTAAGTAAGCTTTCAATCAGTTGACAAAGAAGGGCGGGAAACTTGTATTGCTGTAGTCGACGAAATAAGTGCGGGTGGGATACTTTCAAAGGCTTGTCTGCAGTCCAGAGATGAAGGACGTCTGTTTTCGATACACCTTTCTTTCCTAGCTTATGTAGTGGTACTATGACCGCTTATTTCCAGACAGTGGGAAAGTACGAAATGCTTAGAAGCGAGTTGAAGACGTTCAATCCGAAGGCCTTACCCTTCCTGAGGAGTATCTATGCATTACGAACGGTATTCCACCCTTATTCCCTTAAATGCGCCGTAGTAACGACACTGACTGAAGGTGGATGGAGAAAGGAATAAACGCTGAAAACTTTAAAACTAACTAGTAAAAACATTTTTGATCTTTCTAGTTTTGTTCATTTTTTTTTAACGGTAAGACGGTCAGGCGTTGATTTGGTCTTTTTATATGCACAATCTTTGGGTTTGCATCGTTTTACGACAATAAAAGTATTTAGGTTACTAACTAAAAAGTGGAAATCTTATGTCCAACGTCTAGCATCAATATTTTTACTGATTTAATTTTTATAAATAATAATCCTTCCATTGTATCCCAATCCCTCCAATCCCACATCACCACCCTTGAAGAATCGTGCCAAAACTGGAAGATTAAAATAGATAAATAAATCCCACCAAATCACATTTAACCTTCGTCGTAAACCTTCGTCTTGCCCTATAGTATCTTTTAATAATACCCCACTTATTCCTGTTGAACAGATCCGTTACTTAGGACTAAATCTGGACAAACGACTGACATGGAATGTCCTCATACAAGACTGAAAAGACAGGAAACTGCTCGTCGATTTCGACTATTACAACATTTACTAGAACAACGGTCCAAACTTCCAATCCATTACAAAAGACTGATTTAAATGACTGTTATAAGTCCTATCTGGACATACGGAGTTGAGCTATGGGGCTCCACTAAACCATCTAATTCCTCTCGAATCCAATCTTTACAGTCCAAAATCCTTTGTAAAATCCTTATTGCTCCTTACTTTGTCACAAATCAAATCATCCATCAGGACCTCAATGTCTCCTATGTTGCGGATTTGGCCAGAACCAGATACCAATCCTTCCATAATAAACCACCCAAACCAATTCGTTTCTAGCCTGGCTTCTCCTTAACTCTCTAATAATCCTGCTAGGCGTCTGAAAAGAAGATGGGCTCGAGATCTTCTCCTTTAGAAATGTTTTTGGAGTTCTATCAATGAGTAGATTCTCCACATGTTTGTATCATGTCATAATATCACTTACAGAAAATTTACTTGATGTGTATATATGTACGCAGTTGTAAATAACAATAAATAAATTATTAAAAAAAAAAATTATAAAGTAATATGTTATGGGCTTTCACTTTACTTATATTTTAATCTTCAAAACCCTGTACATCATTGTTTTAAATGATAATAAGTCACTCAATCATCATTCTTTCTAGATAGCTTTTTAGTTTCAAAAAGCTGATAATTAAATGAAAAAATGGGCAGTCTTATTCAATCCTTTCAAGGTAAGGGAAAAAATATCCTCTAATAAGCTTGTTGAGGACTCATTTTATCTCAGTCTCACAATCCAATTCTCATTACTTTGTCAAAGATTGAATTTTGCGGCAGGGTCATCATTATTACTATAACAATTAAAAAACAAATTAGAAACATGGCACAAGAAAATGAAAAACTTCCATAAATGAAATTCTGTGAATAAGTTCTAGTAAACGTGCGAAGAAATGATTAATGTCAAAAATCACCAAATTAGTTACATTTTATTTAATTAAATTCCAACATTCAAATTTCCCAGTTTTGGGAGTATCACTAAAATCACCTCTCCTATAATTAAAAATTTCAGTTCAAACTATATTGTAGTGAATATGTGATCGACAGATAAAATCGGCAAGTCAAAAATGTTGCAAGTTGTTGAAGATTAAATATTATGCTTAAAGTGCTTAGATATTATTATATGTAACATTACTGATCATCAAGGAACGAGAAAGCTACAGTACGAGGAGAAGCGAAAGGAGATACCCTTTAGAGTGGGACGAAATGTCTGAAGGGGTACATGGGGCTCTGCCCTCTTGTATAAAGCTTTCCACAAATAAAGCCTCTATATCCACACGAATGCATACACACACTCATATCATGGCGATTTGTCTACCTCTCCATTTTCCCCTAAAGATCCTCTCTGGTCTACCATAATATTGTAGCTTTTAGTAGCTCTCTTCATCGTATATTATAAAGCTTAGGACCTCGAATAGTCCAAAAAAGTATACTATATTATATTCAACAGGATCCAGTTGTTTCAATCCGTTTAATTAGGAACAGGAATCTTACTCAGCGTAATATAAGTGCAATATGAATCTATAGGGATATATTAAAAAGTAATGTAACTGAGAAAAAAGCAGTATTATATATATTTATTTTCATCTGTTATTATTTATTCATTTTTTAGCTCATTTATTAATTTGTAACTTACTTAATAGTTTTAAAAAAATTATCTGTTGTCAAATCATTTATTTATTTGTCTTAACTTTAATGCTACTGTTAGAATTTTATTTATGCAATAACTATTGTAATATTTCTATTACTTTTTCACTTTTACTGTTTTAATTTAATTTATTACATCTTCATTTCTTTTTATCATTCTGTTTACGATAAATGACTTTAAGGAGAAAATGTTGAGCAAGTTTGATGAAAACGGTTATGGTGGATCTGCATGTTTACCGCTTTTCGAAAATCCAAAATCTGTACAAATGCTTGGTAAGCAAAGGAAGCAACAAATGTCGGTATCCACATGCTTGCATGCTATTTTGATTTTGGTTCATTATAAAAAAGGGACCAAATAAAGATAGCCTAAATAAAAAATATAGAAATCGTATTAAATAACCTAAAAATTCAACTTTCGTCCCAGAATTTTTATTAGAAATTTGATAATTTAATTATCTAAATATATAATGTCTTTATAAATATATATTTATGCTATCCTAAAAAAAAATAAACTGCTAATTTTTTTATTAATTAACAAGAATTTTAAAATGTAATAACTTAAACTAGAATTAATCATTGAATTCGAAGGTTACAGAAATTCTTTAATTAATTAAAACACAGGGAGGACAATCATTTGTCTGCCGGTAGTTCTAAAACAATACTAACTGAACACAAACATGTAGATGTAGCGTAAGCACAATGATTTTTACCCAAAAACCTGTACTCAACGGCTCGGCCACAAATTCAGGCCAACTTGTACCAGTCGTGCCAAATAACTCCATCTAGCTTGTGCGTGTGCGAATTTGCCATTGTTAGGTACTTAAGAGCCGTTTTGGTACAAATCAATAGAAAAACAGGTTATTCAGTTATTACGTCCTGTTTCTGAGCACAAGATGCCCGATTTGGTACAGGTGTTAGGGTCCGAAACCCTGTTCATTTTTTTTTTTTTTTGGAATGTAGCAAAATCAGTCTTGACTAGATATAAATGTGCCACAGAAATACCAGTATTGGGAAATGCGTCTTAACATTTTTTTATGCCCATGAAATTCATTAAATTTTTTTTTGGAATTTCTTAGGCTATTGCTTTCCAATTTGCAACATTCCATCTGGTTTTGGGCTTACCACGTAGTTCTTTTTCCATCTATCTGGCATTCATTGTGTAGAGACGTCCTGATGGATTGCTCCGAGCCACATGTTCCACCCATTTCAATCTCCTTGCTTTCATTTCGCGAGATATTGATTGACAAGCAGTTCACTGTCAGTTCTCCTTCATGTTTTAAGGTTTTGATTCCATATGTCTCCTGTAATGTATGGAGAACTTTCCATTCAATCTCTCGATTCTACTTTCTAGAGTACATGTTACCAGGCCTCGCAGCCTAATACAAAAAATGGCTTTATAATGGCATTGTACGTACACCCTTAGTTTCAGATTTTTCGCAATTTCAGTATTCGTGACAAAGAGAAGGATATTTCTGCAACCGTTTATCTATATAAGCTATATGCTGTTCTGTCTCATTCCAAAAGAAAAAAAAATGATATTATCTCTCCTTACCAAGTTGCTGAGCAAAGTTTAAAAAAAAAAATAATAAGATGATTGAACTAATGGCTGACAGAGGGGAATTCTTCCGTTTAAAATAATAAATCCAGTAATTAAAGCAAAGCCCAATTAAAGAAGAGAGGGTGTAAATTAAGGAGGGAAGAGGTTGGTATTGATTGAAGAAAGTTGGAGGGGAACCAACGGATATATTGGAGGAGTGTATATTAAAACGGGTTCCGCGTCCTACTGTAGCACTATACACTCACCTGACAGCTGTTGAAAAATTGCTCCTACCGGCTCACCCTACGTTTTGATGTTAATGACCGTCGCTTACACTGCACGGCTGAATCCTCATATCCTTCAACTCCTTGTAGAACATTTCACTTAAGTCGCGGATGTATCACTTTGTCACAGTCTCAGGTTGGGGATAATAATAAACATTGTCGCTTCTTTTTTTAAGCATACGGAATTATTTAATATACTAGGGACATAACATTGTGGTAGTTGTACGATGTTGGAACGTGCAATATTAATATAAATAAATACAAAATTGGATATATCATAATAACTATATTTAGCCTAGTAAATGTGATGTCAGATTACAGTGGTATGATAAAGGCATGTAGAGAAACTATTCATTGGTAGAACTGTAATAGCATTTCTACATTAGAAAGTCTCGAGGCCATCTTCTTTTTATTCTCCTCGGAGGATTGCCAGGAATTGGAAAAAAGTAATGTTAGAACCTAATGGGGCTGGGTGATAGGGGTAAGGTAATTATTGAGGTCCGCTTGAGATAACGAATTGAAAGCCACTTAGTAAAGAGTTCTCTTTTACCTATTATTGGAGGAATGGTTTTAATAATTATTATAGGAAAATATATAATGATTATATATGAAATAAGATAAATGTCAATGAAAAATGTCTATGAATAGAGTTGAATATAAGCGTAACAGAAATATCATCTAGAACTTGCTGATTAATGGCCTAGCCAAGTGTTCTCATTTAGGTATTAAAAAGAAATCTTAATAATTGAAGGAGTTATGTTACAAATATTAAATTTAAGAAAAGTTCCTGTTCCGTCAGTCTGCTGGCGTACCTCAGGGTAGTATCCTAGGTCCTATCCTTTATACAGTTTTTACAGCTTACATCCCAACCCATCTTAACACTATTCTCACTACGTATGGCGATGACACATGTCTATTGTCAGTGAACAATTATCCTTACATTGTATCCCAAACCCTCCAATCCCACATCACCACCCTTGAAGAATGGAGCCAAAACTGGACGATTAAAATAAATTCCATGACCTCTTGTTCCACAGCATCGTTTAATAATACCCCACTTATTCCTGTCGAACAGATCCTTTACTTAGAACTACATCTGGAAAAACGACTGACATAGAATTCTCATACAAGAAAAGACAGGTGATTGCTCGTCGATTCCGACTATTACAACATTTACTAGACAAACGGTCTAAACTGCCAATCCATTACAAAAGACTGATCTATACGTGACTATTATAAAGCCTATATGGAAATACGGAGTTGAGCTTTGGGGGTCTACTAAACCATCAAATTCCTCCTGAATCCAATCCTTACAGTCCAAAATCCTTAATGCCATCAGGACCTCAATGTCACATATGTTGCCGATTTGGCCAGAACCAGATACCAATCCTTCCATGATAAACTTTCTAACCACCCAAATCCACTTGTTTCTAAACTGGCTTCTCCTTCATTACCTAATAATCCTACTAGGCGTCTGAAAAGAAGATGGCCTCGAAATTTTCTTCTCTAAAAATAATATTGGTCTTCTATTCTATTCTCATGTCCCTATGTCACTGACAGCAAATTTACTTGTCGTATATATTTTTATACAGTTGTAAATAAAAATAAATAAATTATTTAAAAATAAAAAAGAAAAGAAAAGTTCAATTTTTTTTGTTGGAGCTTGTTATGTTTTGAAATGTAAAAGCCCCTTCTACATCGAAGTAACTCGATTATCAATTGGATTTTGAGGTTAGAATACCTCACACTACTTAGAGAGGCACCTACCCCATTCATTCACACTAAAAATTCACAAAATTTACATAACTCGTTAGCCCTTCAAATATGAGGTATTTATCGATAAAAAAATATTGAAGCTTAGAAAAGCTCGTATTTTCGGTAAACTCGGGAACCACTAAATAATATTATTTCACACGCGTTGTTTTAGCAGTTATGATGATGTTGCATAGCTAAGCTTTCTTAAATAAGCAGGAATGAGTTAGTAGAGGGCTTACGGATTCAGTCCGACCTCCAAGGCGATGAATTATGAATGTCGTTCCGTGGTAAAGGGCTACAGTCGTGCATTCCGCCTAGTAATTAAATCCTAATTAATATCATACTCACTCTCTCAACAAGCTTTCTAAATTTTACTTGTTTTCTTTTTTAATTTCACTTACCTACATATGGAATATACAGTAAGAGAAAGTATTGTAATCGGGAAAAATTTGGAATTCTAGTTTTCAACGGATATACACGTTTTGAATCCAAATAACAAAGTCTCACATAATGGTGTGTGCGTTTGTGAACAGCCTAGCTAAAAAATAAAAATAAAATATTTAAAGCAGGTATCTGGGACGTGATAGCAACTTTTCCGTTAAAATCGAATAGAAGTGCCACTTTATATGATCGATTTATCACATTTTTTCGACTTTATTCAATACCAGATTTTATTCCCATTGAAATAGTTTAACTTTTCTTAAATGCCATTTTTTTAAAAATTCCTATTAAGCATGTAATTTTTTTTATTAAAAAAAAATACCAGTTCTCATTGTTAAAAAGAATGAACAACAGATAAATACAAAATTTTAAAGAATTTTTTGTGTAACTAATGGAGACGAGAGGAAAAATAGAGATTCGAACGGGAAATCCTCTATCATCTTTTGCAAATTGGTATTTCCGGGAGGGAAAAAAATTTATATTCGTTATTCCACCTGGAGAAACAATAAAATACAAACGCTTAGAACAACAGAGAAATAAAAACCAGCAAATATGTGATTTTTTTTTCTTCAAATAAACAAACTTAAAAGCACTTTAATGGATACTTTTAAAATTCGGGATATAAGCTCTATCACACTATTTTAATGAGAACAATACCCAGGTTACATTAGAAAATCATTTGATTTTACATTAATACACCCAGTTTAAACAAAATCTTTAGAGGTTTTTCTGAGAATATCGTCAAAATGAGCAAGTGGCACTTCGGTTTGGCCGATTTTTACAACGTTCCTGTAACAATCTAAGGTTGTACTAGTCTGAAATATTTAATTTTAATTTCGTCCAAATTTTCTTTTTTGAGTTAGGTTGTTTACACATGCAGATACTTTTTGCTAACCTTAGTTATTTGGACCTAAGGCGCCTCAAAATTTTTTCATCGAAAATTCGAATTAAAAATTTTGCATAATCAAAATACTTCCCCTAACTATATATTCCATATATAGGTAAGTGAAATAAGTTCTTTATATTTATTAAAAATATGAAATAAAACAAATATACACAATAATGGAAAAAATTAAATCGATGCTTAGATTGTTTCCATGGATTTGAAGTCCTTCGGAGAATACAATGGCTGAAACCGTAGAATTGAGCGATATTAAATATTTATTTAATCAACCACTGATGAAGGAAACAATACAACCCTTTGTGATTGCCAAGCAGTGCCACGTTGTATTTTGATTAGCTCCACGAAGCTTACTCTGGCCAGGATTACTTGCTTGTATGCTATATAATAGTTTGAATAGAACTTAGTACATTTGTAACTATTATTTGCATAGCAGGTTGCTGGTTTTATAATTAAAAAATTATCCTAAAATACATTAATTTCATTTAAGACGGTATTTACTTTCACCCACCTATATATAAAATACACGGTATTGCGATCGTAAAAGATTAGGAATCCGAGTTTTAACGTCGGTAAAAAAAGTTACTCTCTGTGTGTATACAGTCCAGTTTAAAAACAAAAAGTTTTGCAAAACTTAAATTACCTATATAAGATATATGAATTGTTACGTACATTTTTTTTTGCTAAAATCGACCAACCGAAAGAATCATTTTATATCCAGTTTACAGTTTTTACAATTTTCTCGAAAATTAGTGATCAAGATAAAAACTCGTGTAAAATTAAATGGTGTTTAATGACACCTTGATATTATTCTCATTGAAATAGTCTGAGATGGCTTAAATGCCGAATTTTCAAAATATCTTCCTCTAAAGTAGTTTTAAAGTGATTTATTTGAAATGATTAATAATATTCCGTTGTTATTAGAAATAAAATTGAACAAGTGCGAAATACAAAAAACAATTCGATAGTTAGTTAAAAATAATAAAAAAAAATACGAAAGATTTTATCAGAATGAAAAACATTTTCCATGAATAAGAGTATTACTATTGATAAGTACTATCCTACAGTATAAAAAAAAAAGTTTTAAATAAAAATTCGGGATTTTTACACCACTACTAGGTTTGCGATAAAATATTTTCTCTTTATCTCCATTCATTGATCATCGAATTCATTTTAGAGTTTATATTTATCTCCCTTTCTACTTCTAACAACGACAAATAATTAATGATTAAAAGATAGTAGACCGTTCATAATTTATATGAGAAGATGGTTGGGGGTGCGGTCAGTAAATAATAACACAAATAAGTTGAAAAACTTATTTATTAGTATCAACGTTTCGGCCAGAATTTCTAGCCTTCATCAGGCCTAAGACCAAAAAACAAGATAACAACCAATGAATAAAAGAATATATAGAATGATTAAAGTAAATAATTTTACAGAATGAAAATAGATAAAAATAAAATAATGAAAGCAGTGGAAGATTAAACGTATATACAGGTAATTAAATATGTTAGTAAAATAAGATAATTTATAAAAGAAAAATCTAAAGTTATATATTGCAATTTTTAAAAATTACTTAATTTTTAAATATTATTATTAAAATTAAAAATTATTTACTTCTTTCATTTTTATGTATTTTCATTCTGTACAATTCTTTACTTTAATCATTCTATTTATCCTTTTATTCATTAGTTGTAATCTGGTTTTTTGTTCTTGGCCCTGATTAGACTAGCAATTCTGGTCGAAACGTTAGCTAAGTAAATAAACTTTTAACTTATTTCTTCGTAGATAGATAATTAATTTGAAAATATCTTTAAATTTTGGAATATCTCATATGCTGTTCGCAATTTATTTAAAATATTACTACAGGATGCGGAGTCTTCTGAGAAAAGTATTGTACTTGTAAAAAATCAATATGAGATTATATTTTATTAACTATTAAGATGGTTTATATTAATCTTCCTATAATTATTACTTCAGAAGTAACTAGTTGACATGGATTCTCGGCATTGCGTGTGACCTAAAAGTCCAAACACCCTCTAAATAGACAGCAGTGGAAGCATGTGTCTGTGGTTCGTTGACTTACATCAAAGGCCTCACGAAAGGTAGGCATTTCTCGTCAGAATTCACTCTTAGTGTGCGATGAAATATGTGACTGAGTATCCATCTCCTTTCCTCCCCTCTTCGAAAAAAGAAAACAAATAAATACTGTTGAGGTATGTAAATGGTTGGGTTTTCTGTATTTTTCAAAATAGGATCATTCGTGCTTCATAAACGATCAAGATATTACGAAATCTAAACAATCTTTTAGCACAAGTTCTTAGCTCTTTACATAGAATCATTTAAGTAAGAACAATAGATTATATTCCCTTGTGGTGGCCAGATTATTAACGTCTTCAGCGGCAATAGTTGACGTTAGCAAAGAGAGTGTTTGTAATGGGTTTGCCACTGTCGAAATTATTATCAACATTTTTACTTCTCTTGTATATTTCTTTCAAATCTATTTTTATTTATAATTCATTTTATGTTTCATTATTTTACATTTGTTTTAGAGGCAAACCCATTTGAAACCTCTTGCCATATGATCAATTACTAACAATTAATTAATTATGAACAACTTGTGACAAAATAGGTTAAATTTATTGATCTGGGAAGAATGTCCTGCCAAACGTTTTTCATTGTTGGTAAATTTTTTTTTAAGATTGTCCTTGAGGATGGCCTGGTTGGACGAAACGTTGGACATTTAAAGTAATAATAAAGAATGTTTAAAATTTAAATTATTTTATTCAAACAACAAAACCAGTCTCAAAGAAGATTATATATAAAAAATATTACTGTTTCTTTCCAGTAATGGATCTTTCCTACTGATTCAACATTTTTATTTTTATTTGCAAAATACTCTTTTATTGTATTTGGTTAAAAAATGTTACATAGAAGATATTTAATATGGATTATTATCTAAAATTAAACAAAGTACAAACTACTGATCAATGGTTCTCTTGTTATCACATGAATTTATTATTATTATTAATTTGACATATGACAATGAAGAGATCCTTGCCGATATGTCGAGATACATATATAATGGTTGTAAGCCGTTCGTGATATGTATCCCGGACGGCAGATTATTCTGCAACTGTTTATAAAGCGGCCGTCATGTGTCATCCCCCAGAGCTGAGATCAAGTTTACATTAAACATTCAGATCCAGCATTTAATCTCCTTCATCATAAATAATTCCTTCCCCTGCAGTTTCCCTTACTAAAAACCATTTATCATCTTTACCCGATCACGTATTTTATACTCATTTAACTTTTAATTTGGTAAATTCATGTCTCTAAACTTTTTTTATAAATCGACCTGAATTCATACGATATGACTCAGTAAAAGGGTCAAATAAAAAATTATGTTTTTAAATCAATTAATTTTTACAGCATGCTATAACCAATACAGTGAAATGAAATGATTTCAAATGAAATAGTTTATTAAAGAGTTTATTTTTTTATAAATAATGAAGAAGATTATCAGGATTGTGGTCAAAAGAGAAACAAAACTAGCTTACTACTTATATTACGACGTTTCGCCCCACTTTGTAGAGCTTCATCAGAGCTGTTAAAGTTGATAGCTTTGACGAAAAGAAGAATAATCTTCAAGAAGCAACCCTGACTATCTTCTTCATTATTTGAAATTATACGGTCAATTATTTATAGATGTAATATTTTGTTTTTATTGAACATAATCTAATTTAAATTCATATCAGTTGAAGAAAAGTTATAGAGAGTTTAAAAAACTTATCCTCGTCCTTCTGACAATTGTTTAATTTACATCAAATAGATGTAATATTTTGTTTTTAATAATTCTTCCAAGCATAGATACGAAGGGTAAGAACGTGTATTTAGTTATACAAAAAAAAAAAATCTCAGTAATATGATCTCCAAATATCCTCCATTTTAATTAATACATTCTTGAAGTCGTCACGAATCACGACAGACTAGAATAAATAAAATCGCCAATGTAGTAAGACGCTTGAACGGTCTGCTTACGATTTGGGATCGGCCCACAACCACCTTATACGTTTTTAACCCCACTTCAAAATATTGGAAGACTTGCAAATCTTTGCAACTTTGCGGCATACTATTTAAAAAAATTATTTCATGTGGAAAATTAATTATTAAAAAAAAAAATATTTTGAAACTTTACTTGCTAATTCATTGCTAAGATGGACGCTATAGATTTCGAAAAAATATTTAAAGAAGGAGATTAAATCAAAGTGTATAAAATGTAGATAATTTTATTTATTATAATTATTTAATTTTAGTATATCCGACATACTTTGTCTTGTTGACCAAATAATAATTTCCCTATACATATTAAAAAAAAAAAAAGATCATAACCTAATCTGTTTCCAGGCTCTTCCGAGATTAAAAAAAAAATTAATAAAAGAGATAATACTACTACGTACCTAAAATACTATAATAACAACTGTTGTATCTCAAACACTATAAATACGTAAGATGCGATAGGTTTTTATTAATCAATATCTGTTCAACGGCAGAAATAATATGATTTTTGATAAATTGGTAAATTTGATTATTAATGCTTACTGGGAGCCCTATTTTTCAATATAGTGGTTATATGATAAACACAAAATTATACGTTGTACCTAAATAATTTTCAATTTAAATAATTTCAAAAATATAATCTATAACTAAGACAAAAAAAGTTCTGAACTCATCTCTTCATGAAATAATTTTGAAGCTGTCTGGGTGCCGAAGCATATTGTATGACATTTTATATGGTAACTACAAACCCTAGATATTAATGCAAAGAAGAAACCAACAAATAAATACCAAAATGAATTTAAGTGAGTAAAGACATCTCTTAAATGAAAAATGAACTAATATAAACCGTTAAATTGTACTGGTTTATGATTAATTTTTATAATTATGGAGTTCTGGCTATGCTAAATAAATACGTTAAGTTGAAAGAGGTCTAAAGTGAAAGAAGTTGAAACAAAGGATAGCTGTTTGAAAAAATATATTATTCCTCGCTGGTTGGGTTTGAATAGTGGAGTTTAACCACAAGTTGAACCCTAACACCACAACACACCAAGTAGGCACCTTATTAAAATGAAAACCTAGCGGAGGATTCGTGTGTTGTGCCCCTTCTCTATGTTAAAGTTAAAACTCCTCTCCTATTGCATCCAGTAACTTTAATATTAGCCTCTGCTCTCTGTTTCTTTCGTTTTTTTTTTTCTATTTTTTGTATATAAATTTTTATAAAACACAACCTTTGTTGGAAAACTGGCAAAGAAAACCTTCATATCCAGCTCTATTGTGGTACATAATTGGTTTGGTAATTATTAGTATTTTTAAAACAGCCATTTGAACGGCTTATTTTATCCTAAAATCGCCGAACTCCTTTGTTTTTTAATAATTTTTACATTTAAAAAAGTAAGAACTCACTCAATGGGTATTAAAAAAAACAATATAGCAGTACCGACATTGTTAAGCTAAAATTACCTATTTCAAAAGGCTGTCAATTTCCAGTTTTAACCAGTTTCTTAATGTTGTTCAATTTAAATAATTTTTGGTTCAGAGACTGCTCTATTCTTTATTAGGAAATGCTTAAAAATAAGATAGTTCGTAAAGGTCCAACTTTTGAGTTGGGAGAAAGCTTATTCCAAAGTGGAAATATTATACGTGACAAATTTCGTGTATAGATAAATTTAAATGAATATAAACTGTACTGCCATTCTTTTATTTAATAAATGAGCATTTAAATATTTTAAAAAAATTGAAGGATTTTCCTGTGCTTTCGACTAACGAATAACACATTGTTCAACTCTGTTACGTTTCACTACTACCCTTTTCGAAATTTTAAAATGTATTTAATTGATCCGGCGCTGAGTGGAGCAAGTTCAGTGGCTGGCTGGATCTTTATCTATTAAATACTACTTTACAATTAAAAAGCGGGCCGGATTTGAGCCGAGTGGAACGGTCTTAGTGTGCTTACTTCTTTAGTTATCAGAAAACTGAAAGTCTTGTTATAAGTTTTGAAATTAAAATAAAATTACTCAATATATTAAAAAACTAGTAACACAAGTCATATCTGATATTTATTTACCAGTTTCGCCGTAAGCGAAATAAATTTCTAAGACTTTTTGACTTTTTCGGTCACGTAGTAGAGAATCAAAAACTTATTGAGGCTCTACTGACATTTTAAAAATAATTTAAAAAATTAAAATTAAAATTACCAGAATTATTGCTAAGATTATATATATATAAATAGGTTATTATTAATTTATTTTTTAAAAGTATTAATAAGATATATAATAAGTACTAGAAACTTTCCTCAGCATCATTATCCTGTATTTGATATCGAAGGCAGGTCCAAGTTTAATAAGAAGTGTACGACCTAATCGAAAACTGAATTCTTGACCTATCTGGGGGGTAGTATTTTTAGAGAGTGATGATTTCTTTTTAATTCGCCAGGGTTATACAAAAAAAAAAGAATAAGTAAATTAGTAATGAATTTGCTTAGCAGTTATAGCAAATACGAAAGTAACAACAAATATAAATAAATTATGCAATTGTTTTAATAAATTTATATTCCCAGTATCCAATCCTTACAATCCAAAATCCATTTGGCCAATTCCACAATTTCTATTTGGATAGAAAAGTATATTATTAAGATAAAGTTAATAAAGTAATGAGGGCTATAATTATTTTTTTATTATCTTTATTGAGATTTACAACTGAACATAATAATACATTTAGTAAATTTGCTATAAGTTTATAATGGACAGGCGGATAGATAAACTGCCCATTGGTAGCACTCTAATAGAAAGTATGGCTCATCCAACAGATTATAGACATTTTCTGACCAGAGTAAGAAAGTAAATTTTAAGGAATGAGTCCACCGTAAAATAAAAATCAACTTTTATGTTGTGCTTGAAGTTTAACAGTTGGAGTCGGAAGTACACTGTAAGATTTTTTTAACCTGATGATGGAAAAAAAAACTCCGAAACGTTGTAATTGTTTAATTATATTTTGATTTTAATAGATAAATCATTTTCAAACGATTCATATAGATATTTATGAAATGTAGCGAAGACTTGCTCTAAGTATATATATCAATAATTAAATCCTTATTTTTATACAATAACATGTACTATATTTATCCTTCAAATACTAAAATATGGGCGGTGGTAGAGCTACCATCTTGGTGTCCGAACGTTCCTACTTTCAGTACGCATCCAGCTGTTGTAGCGTGAGGACTTAGCTCTCTATGAGTCGTCAAAATGTACCCTGCAATAGAAAATCCCGCCAAATGTGAAGTGCGGTCTGTGATTCGGTTTTTGTTGGCTCGAAACAACAGGTAATTGAAATTTATCGTCAGATTTGTGGTGTTTACGAGCAGAGGATAATAAGTGAATAGCGAGTGAGGTGATGGTGCATTGATTTTGAAAATGGCCGTACCAGTGTTCACGACGAGAACCGTAGTTATAAGCCTAGGCTTGTGACTGATGATCTGGCAATACAAATCAATGACAAACTTCGTGAAAACCGTCGTTTCACGATTACAGGATGTTGAATCATTTTACACAAATTTTACGGAGTTTGGTGCATCAAATTGTGGTGAAGAAGCTTGGTTACCACAAATTTTGTGCTCGGTGGGTTCCGAAAATCCTAATGGAAGACCATAAAAAACAGAGACTGGCTGCTGCACTGACCTTTCTCCAACAATACTGCACAAATGAAAATGCAGTTCTTGATCGTATCGTAACCGGGTAGAGACTTGGGTGAAGCATGTCAACTGTGAAACAAAACAGCAGTCGATGGTATGGGCACACACACATTCTCCCAAGAAACCACGAAAGTGTTTGTAAACGCTGTCAGCAAGAAAGGTAGTGGCTACTGTGGTTTGGGACTCCAAAGAAGTGCTTCTCGTTGATTTTCTGAAACGTGGAGCAACAATCAACTCAGAAAGGTATTGTGAAACACTAAGAAAGTTAAGAAAGCGCCATACAAAATAAGCGTCGGGGATAACTTAGCACTCAGGTGTTGTTCTTTTCCCCGAAAACACACGTCCACACACGGCCAATCGTACCTGGGCACTCTAGGCTGGTTTTGGATGGGAGATGTTTGACTATCCACCACACAGCCCGGATTTGGCGCCGAGCGACTACCACCTCTTGCCAGCGATGAAAAAATGGCACAGTAAACAACGCTTTGATACTGACGCCGAACTGCATACCGGTATAAACCAGTGGTTGAAATCGCTAGCGGCAGATTTCTACAGAGAGTGTTAACGCCATATATATATATTAATTAAAATTTAAATATTTTTTAAATAGACAATAAATATATCCAATTGTTATTAAACAATTACATTGTTTACTATGTATTTTTTGTGCTAAATCTGTATCACTATATATTGTTTTGGTTTAAAAGAAACCGAATTATACTGGTAATGTTTGTATAGTGAAATACTGGCTAGTAGGATTATTAGCCACAACAATACTACAAGTTCAGTGGCCATAGATCAGTCGCCCCGTCGACATCGTCGCCAATGTGCACTCGCCCAGTCGAGTAGCCTATGTACTATTCGCCAGACCTTTCTGGATGAGATCATCGGAGCTGTTCGCTGAGTGGGCCCACCTACGTCAAGAACAGAATTTCGTCTCCGACCTTTTCGGCACGAAGTACTGGACCCCGACCCATCGGAGTTCATCAGTTGTAATTAGCCATTTTTTTTTGTAATTTGTTTTCATAGGGAATATTTTTTTTGTTATTAGAAGGTTTCTTTGTTTTCAATTTAATTTATGTATAATTTATGTATTTAAGTTAATTTACGAATAAATGTTTTATCCGAGCCAGTGTTTATTTATTTTTTTAGTTAAGCTTTCCAACAAGGAGACTATGTCGAATTGAGGTGGCTTAACAGAGAGGGTACTGAAAAACTTGTGCCACGGTATGATAAATGTCTCAATTTGAATGGCGATTATGTAGAAAAATATAAGAAGACGGTCAGGGTTGTGGTCATAAAAAGAACAAATAGTTTATAACTTAACGCTTATTTCAAAACGTCTGTTACTTTCTGGACAACCTCCGTACAAAGGTTATATTCGCCACTATCACCTCATGAAAGTTTAAAAAGGAATTTCATAGCAACAGCAAAATACAATTTTTTTGTCCATATGTTTCACCTTTCCCTACTCTATAAATTTTCATTTTCAAAAATTACCCCAGGCCACCAATCTGCACAATACATTGGGATGACCCAAGTCATATGATGGCCTACATATGAATGTAGGTTGGTAAGCGAATATGGTGTGATGCGTAAATTTTGAATTATGCATCTCTCAATCTATTTAATAATATATTTATCGTATTCAAAAGTAGAGCTACATACATGGGTACGTATCATGGTTAGGAGAGGTCCTTCCAATTTGGTTTGATGACTACTATATATTCCACGGAGTAGTTCCGGACGGGACCGATTGATATCTCAGCGTAGTAGACCTGGGATGATATCAGCGACTCGTAAGGGATGGAATAGAGATGGATTGGGGCCGTGTATTGTACCTGGCCCCGGAGTTATTGTATTTAGACCTAAATAGCCAAGGGGACAAAGATTGGTCCTGACTCGCCCACATATCTCTCGCCCCCCCATTCTCTCTCGACCTCCCCCCCCACACACTGTCCATTACCCCCGGCCCTGTAGTATATTGATGTAATGCCTCAACAGATTTTACTGTTGATTTTACAGAGCTGTGAGGAATCCGATTCGGGGGTACAATTACCACGATAATGTTCGAAATGTACTTTGAATGCCTTTTGTAAACTTATTATGTAATGTGGTATTAAATATTAGTTAATTTACTTGATGTATTTATGTACAGTTGTAAATATCAATAAATACATTAAAAAAAAAATATTAGTTATATAGCAAGTTTATTATGAAAGGATACTCATAAAGATCATGACATCATATCATCATCTCCGTCTGGCCCCTTGATTCGATATTTCGTTACTTTTATGCAGAAGTATCTTCTTTTTTTAAAAAAAATAAAGTGGCATTGTTCATCAACAATTGATTATTATAGCATATATTATAGGACTGTTTCGTTCACAAATGAAAGATAGACATCTAAGGATGGCTCTCTGCAATATAAGGCCCTTGTAGTCAATTTAAAAAATACAGTTTTTCAAAGATAGCTATAATAAGAAGCAGACTAGAGAGAAGAGAGCTATTTTTTTTTTCTAAGATTCAGAAAAATCATTATTTTTCTTCTCTTGAATTCAACGTTCTCGTGCGCAAGTAGACTTATTATTTCATTTTATTAGAATCGTACCTTAAGATTTATGATTTGTTAGAGAATTATTTTTTCTCCCTTTTTTGTTTGTTTATTTATTTTCTACATTTGATGTTTATGATTTTCGTTTAAACTTGTAAATATATAAATATAAACAACAATTGTACCTTTTTTGTTAATTATTTTTAGTTCACTTATATTTGATTCTTTTTCATTTTATTTTATTAGTTATTAAGTTAGGCAGCTTATGATTTATGACATGATATATTATTATTTTATTTGTTCTATTATATTTTTTATATTATGTTGTGGATTATTTTTTTCTTTTCCAATTCATTATTTTGAAAATATATCGTTTCACTCCAAGGCCCTGAAGCCTAATTTTGAAGCCTGTAATATTACTCTAAAGGGACAATTTCCAAAATAAATAAAGAATATTATTATTATCATTATTACCTTACTTAAAAATGCTCAAATCTTAATTTTTATTAATCAATAGCAGAATGCATCTTAAAGTCAAAGAAATGATTCTTTTTTATTATTATATTTAGAGAACAATGTATTTTGATGATATTTATTTCTTCAACTTTATTCAAACTTTCAATTTTTACTTATGAAAACTACCAGAGTTCAAGAAGTCATGAAAAATTAAACAAGATGCAATGTAGAAAGGAGGTTTTAAATTCTTCCTAAAATATCATGTAACTTGTTCTTCCACTTTATTTGTCCTCGGATTTTTTTCTATTCTATTGTCGTAGACATAGAGATTTCTGTAGTATCTGATTGAGAAATTAAGTTATTAGAGATAGTTTATAGGTTCATTTACGATATAAAAAAACTACATCAGCAAATGAAATGCCTTTAAAAAATCTGGTGTTACTATTTTTTTCCCAATTGCAATAGGCCTCCAAATAAACGATGAGTGGCCCTTTGAAGGAAGGAATAATATGGTGTAGTAAGTTAATGCCAAATTATAGGTGGCAATATATTCAAACCACAGCCTTCCAATTTCCCTTCTGGAGATTCCTTCCGGAACAAACGCTTTCTTATTCTTTATGTACACCTCTTTTTACAATCTCATTTAACAGCATGTAAAATATCTATTAAATTTTTTTTTTTGTAAGAATTCATGAGAATGCAAACATCTCTTAGGTTTAATCCATTTTGTATAGTTTTAATGATTTTAGTAATTTATTTTTGTAGGCAATGTAATTGAAGGTTGAAGTTTAAACTCGGCTTAAAATAACATGATCAATAATGGGAATGGGGTGCATTTGAATACAGAATAGTGCATGATTGTTCAATCTTGGCAATTTATTTATAAATATCAGTAGTTTGAAATTTGGCCTATTATTTTTTAATCAAAATTTCGCTATTCTCTCAAAGATAATGAGATGGATAATGGGGAGATTTGTTTGTAATAATAATTAAATACTTCTTTCTAAATAGCATCTTGCTTATTTATTTGTAATATTTTTTTTTCTGTTTTAATATAACATAAAACAATCCACAGCGATGGTGATGTTTACCTATGTATAGTGGCTGAGCTTCTTAATATAGAGTCCTTACAATCCAATCATTCCTAATATCGTTATATCTAAACTAGAATATATTATCTGATATCAAAGCAGTAGTTAATATTAAAAAAATATTCAAATAAAATAAAATTATTCGATAACAGTAAGTGACATTAATTGATGTAATGAAGATGTAAATAAATATATTTATTTATGTAGACAATGAATTAATG